>NW_021319800.1:1542014-1548591 GCF_001605985.2 Dendrobium catenatum | reverse complement strand
ATGTTATGTGTTTGTGTTGTTATTGTTTTTATTTTATGTATTAGTAATCGTTTATTTTTAGTAGTTTATTATATTTTTCTTTTATTTCAGATATTTTATTTTGTATTGATATCCTGATGTATCATTGTAATATCTTCCAAGTGATATCAATATTAGTTCTTGTGTTTTGATTTGAACTTATTTCTGAAATGTTTATAAGTCTTTATGAAAATGATCGAATTTTTTAATCTTAATTAAGCTATAACCTGAATTGTAAGTTAAAATTAAATTAATTAGAAAATCTAATTATTCTAAGTTTAAGTTTTGGTTATAACTTGATATTATTAGAATTTTTAAATTCATGTCTCTCTTTTAGACTGCCTTATTGTTATTATTAGAATTTTCAATTTCATATCTCTCTTTTAGATTGTCTTATTGTTAATATGATTATTACAATTGCGATGATTTCTTATTTTATATTTCACTTATCAATCATAAATTATGCACTTAGAAAGATTTAAAATTTTAGATTATTATTTTTGAAAAGAATAAAATTACTCGTGCAAATTATATAAAAGTACAAAAAATCAAAAGGAATGCACAAAGGTTCGCAATGTAAAAAGGAGGCACAAAATAAGCCCAAAGTAAAAATGATGCACAAAAATGTGAAAAAAATGCGCAAAGCGCCACATGTGGTAGTTATTTTTTTTTTCAAACTATTTTAATCTCTTAATTCAAATTGATTTTATGTTCATATATAATTGATAGTGAAATTTGAAATATACAATTTTTTATTCATCCTTAGTGCAATGATTTTCTATATCTTAGTGTCTAAATTGACTCATATCTTTGATAAATTCTTTTTATTATCTATGTTATATCACTTCTTAAATTATATGAATTTCTCTGATTTGTCTAATGTTTTAATTTTATTTGCAAACATTAGTTCAATAAATTTTAATTAGGTTAAATTGTTAAATGATTTTCATATTTCTACTTACATTTTAAGTATTTTTCTTTTTCACTTTTTGAAGTTGTCAAAATGGGGGAGAAATTATTTATTGTGTCTTGAAATTGTTTTTTGTGTCTTGTGTATTTATGTCAAGTGTATTTTTTTTATTTTTTATTTGTTTTATCGTATGTTTTCATATGTGTGTTTGATTGTTTTTGTTTTGTCTTTTGTGTTGTTTTGTGTTGTTTAAATTTTTTTTTTGAAAATCAAAATTTTTTAATTCAATTGCCTCCTTATTTTCATGGATTTATCAATTCAGGGGAAGTTTAGGAGATTCTTAGAATTTGAAATCCTATAAATAATAATTATTTTGCCATCATCAAAAAGGGGGAGATTGTTAAGAGAGTTGCTATTTGCATGTTTTACATTCTTGCAACTTGTTTAGTTTTGATGATTCCACATATTATTGTTTTATGTGTAGTTATCTCTTAACACTTTTTGAAAAATTTATTTTTGCTATTGTGTGTACTAAAATTTCAGGAAAATCGAACTCCAAACTACTGAAGACTTCAAATCAAATTTAACATGAGATATCTTGTATTTTGTATCTTGTAATTTTTGTATGAATTAAGTTTGAGAGGGAGTGATTATAATTGAGTGAATAAACACACACACATTTGAGGAGATCTTAAAAATTTTGTACTGATCATATGGGACAAACAATTCGTATGGGACGATCAGGTCAGTTATCTCCTTTTAAGAGCAATGGTGCGAACAGGAGTTGGAGGAAATTTTTCTAAGTCATGGTCGTCCAGGACAAAATTATTTTCATCCCAGGACGAGTTAGGCTCTGTAAAAATTTTGTCTAGACGAAATCCAAATCGTCCCCGGATGAAGCCTTCTCTATAAAAATTTCGTTCAGACGAAATCTATAATCGTGCTAGGACGATTTAGGCTTTGTTAAAATTTTGTCCATACGAAATCCAAATCATCCCCGGACGAAGTCTTCTATTTAAAAATTTTGTTCAGATGAAATTCATAATTATGCCTGGACGAGTTTCCCTTTGTAAAAATTTCATCCGCACGAAGTCCTGTTCATCCCAGGACGATGGGAACCGACTTAAGTAAGTTGGTTACATCCTGTGGTATTTTGGGAACCGACCTTTGAAATAACTGTTCATCCGGACGAACCTAGTTTGTATGGGACGATGATCGTGTACGAACATAGTTCATACCAATATTCATTAGGATCATTTCTAACACTTTAAGTAAAATTGCCGAGGATGATCCACGATCGTACGGGACGAACCATTTCGTTTTGACTTGAAAATTTGTAGTTTTTGAATGATTTTTTTGGTCTCTCCTATATAAGGTCCAATTTTTACTACCACCCAATCTTTTTGCTCATTGATCTTCGTGCCTATTGAAAGAATAGTCAAGGAGAGTGTGAGAGTGCATTCAAAGGAGGATTCCTACCACTGGAGCGTGAAGGCTTTGCTTGGTGTTCAAAGGTTAGAATCTCTACTTGTGATTTGAGATTACTTCACTCTTTTCTTTCTTCCTTCTAGAATTCTTGTGAGAGGATCTGTCAAGGAGATCCGGTTCTCTGCTGACACTTGGAGAGTGTGAACAGCCGCGGGTTCTCGACCCACACTAGGAGAGTGTGAACGGACGAAGGGTTCTCTACCCACACTAGGAGAGTGTGAAAGGTCAAATGGTTCTCTGCCCACACTAGGAGAGTGTGAAAGGAAGAAGGGGTCTTTGCCAGCACTAAGTCATTTTGATCAACGCTTTGATCAAATTGAGACTCATTTATAGCAGCAGGCTGCTCAATATCAACATGACATGGGCTATATGAGGGAGCAAATGAATGATATTAGTACCAATGTACTTATGATGAGTACATACTTTAACCTCTTTGGTGGTGCTCCTCCTCCTCCTCCAGATCAGGGACCATCTGAGTGATAGATGCACTTGATGTTATGTGTTTGTGTTATTATTATTTTTAATTTATGTGTTTGTTATTGTTTGTTTTTTGTAGTTCGATGTATTTCTCTTTTATTTCAGATGTTTTATTTTGTATTGGTATCCTGATGTATCATTGTAATATCTTCAAAGTGATATCAATATTAGTTCTTGTGTTTTGATTTGAACTTATTTCTGAAATGTTTATAAGTCTTTATGAAAATGATCGGATTTTTTAATCTTAATTAAGCTATAACCTGAATTGTAAGTTAAAATTAAATTAATTAGAAAATCTAATTATTCTAAGTTTAAGTTTTGGTTATAACTTGATATTATTAGAATTTTTAAATTCATGTCTCTCTTTTAGACTGCCTTATTGTTAATATTATTATTACAATTGCGATGATTTCTTATTTTATATTTCACTTATCAATCATAAATTATGCACTTAGAAAGATTTAAAATTTTAGATTATTATTTTTGAAAAGAATAAAATTACTCGTGCAAATTATATAAAAGTACAAAAAATCAAAAGGAATGCGCAAAGGTTCGCAATGTAAAAAGGAGGCACAAAATAAGCCCAAAGTAAAAATGATGCACAAAAATGTGAAAAAAATGCGCAAAGCGCCACATGTGGTAGTTATTTCTTTTAAAACTGTTTTAATCTCTTACTTCAAATTGATCTTATGTTCATTTATAATTGATAGTGAAATTTGAAATATATAATTTTTTATTCATCCTTAGTGCAATGATTTTCTATATCTTAGTGTCTAAATTGACTCATGTCTTTGATAAATTCTTTTTATTATCTATGTTATATATTTCAAATTATTGATTTTGGAAAGAATTCGATTACTCTTGAAAAATGTACAAGTGTATAAAAATATAAAAAAATGCTCAAAGGTTCGCAATGTAAAAAGTAGGCACAAAATAAGCCCAAAGTAAAAATGATGCACAAAAATGTGTCACAAATGTGAAAAAGATGCGCAAAGCGCGACATGTGGTAGTTATTTTTTTTCAAACTCTTTTAATCTCTTAATTCAAATTGATTTTATGTTCATTTATAATTGATAGTGAAATTTGAAATATATAATTTTTTATTCATCCTTAGTGCAATGATTTTCTATATCTTAGTGTCTAAATTGACTCATGTCTTTGATAATTTTTTTTTATCTATGTTATATCACTTCTTAAATTATATGAATTTCTCTGATTTGTCTAATATTTTAATTTTATTTGCATACATTATTTCAATAAATTTTAAGGTTAAATTGTCAAATGATTTTCATATTTTTTCTTACATTTTGAGTATTTTTCTTTTTCACTTTTTGAAGTTGTCAAAATGAGGGAGAAATTGTTTATTGTGTCTTGGAATTGTTTTTTGTGTCTTGTGTATTTATGTCAAGTGTATTTTTTTATTTTTTATTTATTTTATCGTATGTTTTCATATGTGTGTTTGATTGTTTTTATTTTGTATTTTGTTTTGTTTAAATTTTTTTTTTTGAAAAACAAAATTTTTTAATTCAATTGCCTCCTTATTTTCATGGGTTTATCAATTCAGGGGGAGTTTAGGATATTCTTAGAATTTGAAATCCTACAAATAATAATTATTTTGCCATCATAAAAAAGGAGGAGATTGTTAAGAGAGTTGCTATTTGCATGTTTTACATTCTTACAACTTGTTTAGTTTTGATGATTCTAAATATTATTGTTTTATGTGTAGTTATCTCCTAACACTTTTTGAAAAATTGTTTTTGTTTTTATGTGTACTAAAATTTCAGGAAAATCGAACTCCAAACTACTGAAGACTTCAAATCAAATTCAACATGAGATATCTTATATTTTGTATCTTGTAATTTTTGTATGAATTAAGTTTGAGAGGGAGTGATTGTAATTGAGTGAATAAACACACACACACATTTGAGGAGATCTTAAAAATTTTGTACTGATCATACGGGATGAACAATTCGTACGGGACGATCAGGTCAGTTCTTTCCTTTTAAGAGCAATGGTATGAACAAGAGTTGGAGGAAATTTTTCTAAGTCCTGGTCGTCCAGGACGAAATTATTTTCATCCCAGGTCGAGTTAGGCTCTGTAAAAATTTCATCTAGACGAAATCCAAATCATCCCCGGATGAAGTCTTCTCTGTAAAAATTTCATTCAGACAAAATCTATAATCGTGCTAGGATGATTTAGGCTTTGTAAAAGTTTTGTCTAGACGAAATCCAAATCATCCCCGGACGAAGTCTTCTCTGTAAAAATTTTGTTCAGATGAAATTCATAATTGTGCCTGGACGAGTTTCCCTCTGCAAAAATTTCATCCGCACGAAGTCCTCTTCATCCCAGGACGATGGGAACCGACTTAAGTAAGTTGGTTGCATCCTGTGGTATTTTGGGAACCGACCTTTGAAATAACTATTCGTCCGGACGAACCTAGTTTGTACGGGATGATGATCGTGTACGAATATAGTTCGTACCAATATTCATTAGGATCGTTTCTGACACTTTAAGTAAAATCGTCCAGGATGATCCACGATCGTACGGGACGAACCATTTCGTGTTGACTTGAAAATTTGTAGTTTTTGGATTATTTTTTTGTCTCTCGTATATAAGGTCCAATTTTTATTACCACCCATCTTTTTGCTCATTGATTTTCGTGCCTATTGAAAGAATAGTCAAGGAGAGAGTGTGAGAGTGCATTCAAAGGAGGATTCCTACCACTGGAGCGTGAAGGCTTCGCTTGGTGTTCAAAGGTAAGAATCTCTACTTGTGATTTGAGATTACTTCACTCTTTTCTTTCTTCATTCTAGAATTCTTGTGAGAAGATCTGTCAAGGAGATCCGGTTCTCTGCTGACACTTGGAGAGTGTGAACAACCGTGGGTTTTCTACCCACACTAGGAGAGTTTGAACGGACGAAGGGTTCTCTTCCCGCACTAGGAGAGTGTGAAAGGATGAAGGGTTCTCTTCCCATACTAGGAGAGTGTGAAAGGACGAAGGGTTCTCTGCCAGCTCTAGGGATAGTGTAAAATAATAACAGTTATCTGCCGCACCGGGTAGTGGTGAAAAGAGTTTTGTAAAGACTTCTCTGCCTTGCTGTGGGTGCAAAAGGAGAGTCACTAGTGGTATTAGTGCAATACTCGAAGGGTGCCTCCGGATAGTGGATGTAGGTCTGGTTTTGACCGAACCACTATAAATCTGGTGTCTTTATTTTTTTGCTACTTTTTATTTTTGTGATTTACTGTTTTAAAACTGTGGTTGAAAAACTATTTCTACAAAAAATCACTAAAATTTAATTTTAGTTTAAAATACACAAAGAAGGATTAATTTTTAAAATACCAATTCACCCCCCTCTTGGTTAGCCGTGTGACATAATCTTAGGCTTAACAACCTAATTCATAGTGAACGAGTTTCAACAGGTTTAAATATGAGTTTTGGGCTAACCCTTGAGGTAACGATGCAAGGAGTACACAAAAGCAGTAAACACATCATGTCCTTAGATATCGGAGAGCCTAAACTAAGTGCTCGTGCATCCTACACATGCAAGATATGATAAAGGGAAAATTAAGCACGCTTATCAGTGACATTAGTGAATGATTGGGACTCAATCACCCACTAATCCACATCCCTCATGAATTCTATTCATGCACACAATCCATGTTTAAATTTTCAAGTAGAGGAT
>NW_021319800.1:1538422-1541914 GCF_001605985.2 Dendrobium catenatum | reverse complement strand
ATGGTTCTTCCTTCATCGTTGTTCAACTATAGTCCTTCCTACCATCATCGCCTGATAAAGGTTCTTTAGAGTATTTTCGCTCGACTGTAATCATCCGACCACCATTAGCTTCCGGCTATGTTCCTTCCAACCACCATCGTTTGACTACAATGCTTAGACCTTCATCACCCTAGTCCTTCAGACTATTTGTTCGACCAAGATCACTTTAAAAATCATTGCCCAACTATGGTCCTTCCAGCCACTCTTGTTCAACTATGGTCATTCGACCAATATTGTTTGACTATGATCATTCAGACAACTTTCACCCTACTACAATCCTCCAATAAACCGTCTTTTAAATTTGATTCTTCTACCATCGTCACCCAAGTATTATCCTTTCAACCACCATCACCCAACTAGCTGTTATCATTTTGACCACCATCGTCCAATCATAATCCTCTAACCAATTGTGGTCCAACTGCAGTCCTTCGACAACCATCCCACAAATACTATAAATTTGACAATCGTCATAAAAACACGTATGGTCCTCCGACCTCCGTCACTAGATTATGATACTTTAGTCTATAATCACCTAACCACAATCTTTCCAACCACCATACAGTCCTAGCTTCAATTACCATCAACCAATATAATATTTTTGTTTATCATTGCTTAACTTCGATCCTATAACCAACGTTGCATGACTACTATCCACTTAACATTGCCGCTCAACTATGCTTTTTTTCTCATATGGTGTTCTGTTAATACACTAGCACTATTGACCTCATCACGTATTAACATTAACAATGTTAGCACATGTCATCATTTATAAAATAAATATAAGTCATCAACACCAACTCTTACTCGTGACATCAACTAGCCATGAGATTATGCTCGACTTCTTAGTCACTTGTCTCCTCTTCTCAAGGGACTATGCCCAAACAAACAAGCAACATAATCTCTAAAGGATAGCTCTCATCCAGCACGATTCTTCTAAATTCAAACATTTAATATCTTCTATGTATACATTGTATGCTTACTATATATAGTGAATCAGTGCCTTCTTCAGAAGAAGAGCATCATTTATAATTGATAAAATACACTAGTATAATCATTTCAACGTAATCAGACCCCATTATCTTTCCCTTTCCCCGAGTTTTTCACGTAAAAGATATGGGTTCTCTAATAATGCTTGCATTCCTCTCTTATTTATGTGTGTTGAATCTTGATCTATTCAAAACTATATATCTCTCCATCACCGCAAATATTCCATCATGCATCAATGTTAAAGATCATTATTAAAACAAAAAAAAATGCATACGGGCACGATTACACCAATTGCTTTACTAGATTTGAAATAGGAAAGCATACGCTGTGGTCGTTTGCCTGTCATAGTTATAAACTCGTGCGTATTAGAAGGGGTCAATAATTTTAATATATATAGTTAGGTGGTCGTCTTCTTGATTAGTTTATTTGAACGTTAATATTTTACTTCATGGCCCGGGACCTTCTGTAGCATAATTGAATGCTGACTGATGTCGGATGGGGACAGTTATTATTGTACTTTTTTTTTTTTTTTTTTTTTTTTTTTTTTTTTTTTTTTTTTTTTTTTTGTAAACCCGGGGCGTGAAAAGCCCATATATTAAAAAAGAGAATTCAAATTACAAGTAACATGAAGAAAAGAAAGGCAAAGAACTAAAACTAAACAAAATTCACAAAGATTATAGCAGAAAAAGTAAATGGAAATTGGCAACAATATTAGACTCAGAATTCAGGCGCCGTCTCAATCATCAAATAATTTCAGAATCGTAATCGAATTGTAGCAGACGGTGGCACTGGTTGCCCACAAAATCTGAGTAAGCATCGAAGAACCCAGCAAAACTGGCCATCATAGTGCCTCCAGCCTGACAAAAAGAAGCCACAAAAACGAGCCAGGTTGCCCAAAAGACCCTCCATAGCTCGGAGAGACAGTCCTTGCTCATCATCATCCATTTGGCCCATGACCACCACAAAAATACTGCCACAGTCTTTGATGTATGCCCGAGAGGTGCTAGAAAAGGATCCATAAGCAAACTGGAATGTGGAAGCGAAACAAAAAAACCACATTCCCAAAAAAGCCTGTCCCCCAAGCATTGCTCAAGATAGAGCATAAAAATTGGATGTTTAACACTTTCATAGTATTTGGAACTTTGTATGGAGACAATTGATGGAATTACACTAGAGAATTTTACAAACTTGAAGGTGTTGGTAGGGATCTATTAGAAGATAAGATATATAGCACTACAATAAAATCTCTTATTACCGGAGGCCCATATCCTCCAAAAATCGAAAAATTTCGTCGGAAAGTGTGCATTTTCATCGAATTTCTGGCCGAAATGTTGTCGACGATAAAATGCACGTCAGAGATTTTGTACCGGCGGAATTTTTTTGCCAGATTTACCGATGGAATTACGATAGAATTGTGTGGAAATATTTGTCATGTACGAGGCATTTTTACCGGCAGTTTAGCTGCCAGAAATTCCGGGGGATTTTTTTCACCTGAAGTTCCGACGGATAACCTGCCAGAAAGCCCATCGGACACGGACCAGCAAAAATTTCCGATGACTAGGAGCAAAGCAGGAAAGAGCATGAGTGAAATGAGAAGGAAGACGTTCGTGGAAGGAAAATAAGGTATTTTCCTGCTAAAACTGATGGCAAAGCCGAAGGGTTTTTTCGTCGGAAAATTATTGGAGGTTTATCCGCTGGAAAGCCCGTACATAGCACAATTACCAGCAGAATATCTTTTTTTGGGACATTTAGGCCATTTAAGGCAAACTCACACACACAACGCATACACAAAGACTCGAACCTTGGACCTCTTAGTTGGAAGCCTAAGCTCTCAACCAATAGGCCAAGGAGAGTTGTGTACCAGCAGAATATCTGCCTATTATATTGCCTCTAATACCGGCAGATATATTTCCACCTGTATACGCAATTTTTCTTCTAGTGTAATGCTCTTCAGTCTAATTTATTTTAGAGATTTAAGGCATTTTCACTGGCACAATAGCTATGGAGAGTTGATGAAGGTCCTTGGTGTTAGTCCAGTTGATAACAACTTGTTTACCCTTAGATCTTAGTGCATGGGTTTAAGAAGATGACAGAGGGCCTAAAAATCGAAATAGATCGATAAGTATCTCAACTTATTAGATTTAACTGACCTTATTCTTCTGCGCATGTTCCCATTATCAATATTTAAAATATAATATGAATTACAATTAACTTTCTTACATCATTTGATATCCTAGTTAAGAATGAAATCTCCAACATTATCGAATTTCATAGCAATAAAAACTAATTATAACCAATAAAAAAAAAAATCATCCAACTATCAGACAATGATAAGTGTAAGCTTAAATGTGAATCTCCTCTTTCGCAATTTTCATATTTATGTATTTCAATTATTGTAAGATTAGGATTTTATTTGGGACAATTTTCTTATTATTGCTTTCTAAAATAAGTTTTTCGCAAAAATTT
>NW_021319800.1:1523088-1532037 GCF_001605985.2 Dendrobium catenatum | reverse complement strand
GGGTCCTAGTAACCTCATACAAAAATGAGGTCAACAGAGGGAGATCACATGTTTGCTCCAAGCTTGCTGCACTTTGTTCCTCTTGTGGCCCGAGAAGAGCTTGTGGGAGGATCTCTGAGGGGGAGAATCTTCTACATCCGTGTCCTCTAAGGTACTCTGCCTTCTCCAGGAGGGAGAAAAATGAGAAGGTATGCTGCCGTCTCCAGGAGGGTGACCAAGCGCTTGGCACTCTACCACATCGGGTTGGTGAAAGTGAGGTTTGTAAGGGCTTCTCCGCCTTGCCGTGAGGGAAAAAGGAGAACTATTGTTTAGTAGTGAAATTTCATGAGTGGAGGACTCCTGGGAGTGGATGTAGGTCAAGTGACAAAACCACTATAAAATCTTTGTTTTGATTTTTCCTTTACCTCTTTTTATTTTTCACTTGCATTTTATTTTCAATATAATTACTTGGTGAATCTTGTTGTGAGATAAGTTGTTGCAAATTGTGTTTCAAGTACTTGCTTTCGCATTACTTAAATTTTCCTGTTTAAATTTTAAAAACACAAAAAAAAAAAAAATATTAGAACTCCTGTTTAGGATTTTTATTGTAACAATTTTTTCAATTCACCCCCCTCTTGGTGCATCTAGTAATTTCAATATCATCCCAACAAATACCCTAAAATGTCTAATTGACCTGGTTAAATTATATCAGATGATATGGATCATATAATATGATCTTTCAAGCTTTAGGTCATTCCAATGGTTATCCTTCCAGGCAGTTGACCAAGTAAAATTATATAGTACATACTATAATTATGTAGCACAATGCAGCTCATATAAAGCATATAACCAATTTTTAGGGCATTTCAAGCTCACAATTATGTAAAAACCACTTAAATTGTACATCATCGAATCATATAGTATCATGCAGATAGTGAATAAGAATCATATAGTATAATATATAGTTTATCAATTTTATTCCATATTTCTTTTTAAATGTGTTAAAATACCTCCTAATACCTACACAAACATAAATAAATAATAAAATACTTAACAAATGACAAGCAAAAACCAACAAATATAAATACAAACATTCATAACTCAAGTACAAACATTACACTTAAATAACATGGCATTTGATATAGGCACCTAAGTCAACTACTCTCAATCTAGTTATAAGTGCACTAAATCTCTCATAACTAGTTCCTAAGAAAAAAAAAACTCACTAATTAATTGGTAATTTTGATGAAGTAAATATCAATATCACCTTTCGATACATGATTTCTAATAAAGTAATAGCATATATGAATGGGTTTTATACTTAAATGAAGAATTAGTTCTTTTTGTTGCATATGGAACTAGTGTTGTCATGCACGATAGGTATGCTATCCATCTGTAGAACAATATATATAAATTATTTCTTTATCCACAGATTTTGGACAACACAACTTTCCTATAGCTTTGCATTATGCATTAGTAGTTATTAGGGTTATTAAATTTTATTTTTTAATTGTGTGGTAGATTAATGAATATCCAATAAACTAGTGAATTCTTGATGTATTTTTTTCCTATCAACTCTATGGCCCACAAATTTTGAGTATAAAAACCTACTAGGTCAAATGATACACTATCTCTAGGGTACCAAACACCTAGGTTGAGTGTCCCTATGAGATACCAGCATTCCTTTAACTATGACCAAATGTGATTCATTAGGTTTAGCCCATAAGTGTGTATATAGACATATACTAAGCATAATATCAGGTTAATGGATAGTCAAATTCAACTTTAATCCTATCACGCTTTTGTATCTTTTTTGGATCTTTAGGTTTACCAATGGGTCGCTTGTCTAGCTAAGTAGCTGGGATCATAGAGGTATTCCTACTTTTATATCCTTTTTTCTTAACTTTTAAATTACGTCTATAACATATTTTATCTAACATAGAAAGGTAACATTCTTCCATCATTTAATATAAATTTACAAAAATAAATCAACTCACCTATCATACTAATCCTAAATTCATGACTCATGGTTTTTGAAAATTCTTCACATAAGGTATAGTTTATCGATCTAAATAAGATATCATCAGTAGAGAGCATTACAATTAATATGTCAAACTTTGTGCTTTTTATAAATAAGATAATATTGATAGTTCCTTTTACAAATGAATTATTTAGTATAAATGTGTTGAGTATATCATACTACACTCTTGGTTCTTATTTTAATCCATACAATGCATTTTCAATTTATAAATATAATCATAATATGTTATGTTTCAAACCCAAGTGGCAATGTAACATTTATGTCCTTTATAATTCCATTTAGGAATATGCATTTTATAACCATTTGATATAATTTAAATTTTTTAAAATGTGTAAATGCCACTAGTAATCTTATAGCCTCAAGACGTGCAATTGGGGAAAATGTTCCTTCAAATTCTATCCCTTGTATCTGATTATAACCCATTGCAATAATACAATCTTATTCCTTAGTACTAATTTATAATCATTTAATTTGTTTTTAAGTACACATTTAGTTCCAATCACACTTTGATCAATAAGTCTAGGTACTTAATCCTAAATATTATTTCTAGCAAACTAATTTAACTATTCATGTATAATTGCAATTCAAAACTCATTTGCTAAGGGCCTTCTCTACACTAGTGAGATAAATCATAAATATTAAATCAATATGACTAAAATCATATCTATGATTATTTCTAGTCCTAACTCCAAAAGAAAGATCTCTTATAATCAAGCCTCTAGGATGGCTTGATAAATATCTCTACTCTTTCGGCAATGTCTCATAAATGTCATGTTTGTCTTATAAATACAAGTTCTTAATATTAGGTATGTTATCTTCTTCTTCCTACAATTCTCTAGGTAGGACAATATCTTACTCATCAAAGATAGTGTGTGTTAACTTCTAAACTATAAGTGTACTTTTATTAAATATCCTATAAAACTTTTCATATATAAATAACCTAAGAATATACCTTCACCAATTTTGGCATCAAATTTTCAAAAAATTAATATTTTTCATTATAAAAAACAAAGAACCTACACCAAAAAATATGTTGATGTGATAGATTCTATGTTTCCCCTTTTAACACACAAGGAACCACTACAGGAAAATCACTCATTTCCGGCGGCCTTTTTCGGCGGAAATTGAACCTTTTCCGGCGGTTTTGTAGTTTACCGGCGGTTTTCCGACAGTTAGGGTTACCGCCGGAAAAAATGGCGTAGGAAAATAATTTCCGGCGATTTTTACCGGCGGTAAATAATTCCGGAGGTTATAAACCGCCGGTTAAATTTATTAAAAAAAACAATTTTCTGAGGTCCACACCACCGCCGCTCCTGTGCTCCCGGGAGTGCGATCCGACTGCCGCGCTCAGGACAGGCGCTGCTCCCGCCAGACTCTCCCGCGCGCACGCCAGAAACTCCCCCGCGCGATCTGACTCCCTCGCGCGATCCGACTCCCTCGGGCTCAAGCGCTCCCGCGCGCGCGATTCGAGTTGCGTGATCCGACCTCCGATACCCCCGCGCTCCCCCTCCAGGCGCTCCCGCGCGATCCGCGTTCGTAGGCGGTGAGGTTCGAACTGGGGTTGTTGGATGAAATTTCAAGCAACTGACCGAACTGCTGAAGATGCAAATATGAAAATTTTGTCAATATTTTTTATTTAAACTATATTCAGTACGAAAATTAATTTAGTTTTAAATTATTTAAAAAATAGAACTAATTAATTTAAAATAAAAAATAATATTTAATATGAAATAAAATCTTCAATCAAGATTTTTTAATTCTCTATATTATTCCATTCTATTGTGATGTCCTACAGGTTTAGTTGTGCTCTATCTCTATCTCTTAACAAAATATTTTAATTTTTTTTATTTTTAAACTCCCTGCCATGATCACTATGGTTAATGAATGTAGTGCAACTTGACTTCCATTGAATCATATAATAAAATAACCTAAACTCAAAAAAAAAATAAAAAAAAAATAAGAGTCACTCTTTTGTGCCAAAAACAAACCATGATAACTTAGTGTGGTCATTAAATATCACATTGCCATAGGACTTCCCTCCCATACTTGTGGTGCTAAAGGGTCTAAATAAATCAATACGTAATATCTTTAGTTGTCTAGAATTTAGTATATCCTTAATTAGAATGAAATGATAATATGTTTTATTTTCCTACATGGCAACATCACATAAATGGTCAGTATTGAATTCTAGCATTTGAAGCCCTCTAATCAATTATAGGCGTGCGATTCTCTGAAGGGTATTCAAGTTGGAATGACACAATCTCCTATGCACAACTAAGGCTCATCTACCATGATTTTCAAGCAATAAACTTCCTTAAATCTACCCATGCTATCCAGATTAATAATTAAAAAAGTATTCATATATAGACCTTATAAGATAATTTATACATAAAAACCATATAAACGTTTCTTAAAAAAAATAAAAAATAAAAAATAAGTCCCTTATCACACAATTGATTAATGTTAAATAGATTATGTTTCAATCCATTTAATAATTGGAAATTTTCTAAGGTAAAAAGAATTATCTTATTGATAATACATGATCCAATTAAGTTGAGTGTTGTATTATCACTAAGGGTCACATTTCCACCACTCTAGAATACAAGTGCAATAAACTTGCTTTTATCTCTAGTTATATGATGTGAGTAACCACTATAGAAGTATCACATGCCTTCATCAGCCTTATTGTTAAGGCACATATATACAAATGCTAATGTGTGATCTTAAGAACCTAAATTAACTTAGGTCCCCTACTGTTATGTAGTGTATACTTGTTGTGATGAATCCTAGTAATTTTTGGTCTCCATGCATATAAAGTTCTCATATGTGATTTATATATGCAATATGTCTTATCATTCCACAGGAATAACAAATAATGCCATAAAATGAATGAAGTATCTTATTATTAACCTCATTTTCATAAAGGTTAATTTTTGAAATCATTCTAAATTCATCGAATTTAATATATATTCAAATCAAGTTTATAAATCTTAAAGCCTTTGGATTTTTCCAATTTTTTGTGGAATTTTCAACTGATCAAACACCCTAGTTCAAGCCTTTGAATTTATTTATGTGTGAGCATTTGCATATTGATTAGGAATGTACCTAGGATTCACCAAAACATTTTGGAGGCATTCATCTCCTTCTAAATCATGAAACTAAAAGCATATTCCAAGTATTCAAAACCTTTAAATATTTATAGTATATAGCACTAGACATCATATTGTGAAACTTGATCTTGAAAGCCTCTCAAAATCCATTGAGCATGATCATGGTAATTAGCATGATGCATTAAACCTTTCTTGGACCATGGTTGACCATAAAATTATTAAAACCCTAAACCCCAATACCTCCTAAGTGTGAATTTTCCTTAAACTTCAATATAGCTCATCAAAACAAACCATGAAACCACTTATAATACATTTCAAATGTGATTTAGAGTGCATTGAACCCACACCCAAGCTTTGGTCAAGCTTGGTTGATCAATTCAACCATGGTTGACCAAAAGGCACTTTAAGCCTTTAAACATGCATTTCCTACAATGAGAACAACCATGTTTTGAAATCTAGCACAACAATTTTAAAATAACATTTGGAATAGGTTGGACCCAACCCCAACTCATGTTTAACCCTGGTTGACCAAGTCAACCATGGTTAACCAAATCATACATAAACCTTTTAAAAATTTAAATCTAATGCTCAAAACTTTACCAAACCAAATTAACCCACGGGGACTATCCATTGAGTCCTAAAAAGGTCATCCAAAAAAGTTTCATCCATGGGCCCACTTGGGTTAGCCACACAGTTTGACCAAGTGATACCAAAAGGGTTTTCTTGAGCCAAAACCTAACCTTTCTCAAACTAAATTGCATGAATGCCCGTATTATGTCCCTTGACACCTTGCATCAAACCTAGTTAGCTCAGCCATTGGGTTGACCTGGGTTAACCAATTGTATTAATCCAAACCTTCACAACTCCAATTCTTGAACCCATTGGTAAACCAACCCAAATTTGATACTACAAATTATTGAATTGTGTTTTAGAACCTTCACTATACATGTCATAGCTAGCTATTGCCATGTGGGTGGTTGATGTGGCAAGAATCTCCAAATTAAACCATATGCAATCATTGGTTCAACTCTAACTTCACAAATAACAAACCACATGGGTTGTACTTCCTTGGGTGAGCTATCTAGCCTCTATTGGATAATCCATAACCATTTTGGCTACTTGATGTGTTAGCACTTGACCACATATGAGGCTAGGTGCATTTTTCTCTCTCATATAAATCCCTCTCATTTTTTTAAGAAGGGTTGGATGCAAATGACTTAATGAATTCTCTAAAGCTTCCTTAGACACCTCATAGCCTTTCCTAGCTTTCTCTAGCTATAAAAATCTTTGACTGAGGTGTTCCAAGTGGGTTCTAGAAGAAAATCTTCCAAAGCATATAACTTTCCATCAATATTTCTTCAAGCCTTGAGGTCTTCATGAAAGATGAAGATGGAGTGTCTAGGAGTCAATGTCTAGGAGTCCATAGAATCCAAAATCAAGGAAATCCATACACTTGAACAAGGTAAAATACAAAGAATAGTTTATATATTCAAAGCTAAATATCTTTTCATAAATTACTTTTGAAAGGTTCTATACATTTCCCCACTCTTCAACAAAGTGTAATGAAGCAGTTTTAAAATTCATTTCATTAGGATAATTATATAAGAAGTTTGAGCAATAATTCTACCATGCCTTAAAACTATTCTACATGAAAATGGACTGATCTCAACCGTTGAATCACATGCGTATTGGATCTGATATATGATATCTAGTCAAACTACATAATTTATCCAACCAATTAAATGGCGTGAAGCATAAGATCCTATGGATCATGACCGTTGATACTAAACTATGTGTAGTTTTAATCCCTAATGACATATTTAAGTGAAATGGTGGTATTAATCTCCGGTAGACAAGTGTAAAGTGCCATCATGCAATTATTGCTAATGATTGCTCCAATTGAGCTCAATTTTGGGTAGTGAAAACTAGGGCATGTGCTTTACATACCCTAATTTGCTTGAGTGATGGTCATAGATGGAACTTTAGGAATTGAATTTTCAAAGTTATGGGTCACAATTTGACCCAAAACTTTGAAAATTCATTACTCTTAATATACATATAAGTAGGAGATGAAATTGATTTAATTTATTTATATTTGTGCAAGGGTTATAATGCTCATGATTTTGCTCCAATCTAATCATTAGATTGTCCAAATAAAATCTCCAAAGATTTAGATGTATTTACCTTTGGGGATTGATTGAGAACCCTAGAAAAGCTTTCATGTATCCAAATTTAGTGGATTTGAAGCACATGTTTAGATGAACCAATGTTTTAAATTTTACTACATTTGGAGTTCATTTAGTATGCATATTAGTATACTTAAGTTTGACATGCATAATTGACCTAGAAACTTATTTACTTCATAATAAATTCAAATAAATTATAAAAATAAATTTTAAACTTATTAACTTCATAATAAATTCAAATAAATTATAAAAATAAATTTTAAGCTTCAAATTTCTCAAAATTAAATTATAAAGAGAGAAAAATTGAATGTCCCTTAAAATTCTTTAAAAATAAAAATTTTTGAAAATAAAAAAATCATTATTGAATTAATTAAAATATTTTAAAAATAATTAAAACTTCTAAGTGATTTCAAACACTTGTAATCATCTTTAGGAGTCATCAGGGACACTTAGGAAATTTTTTAAAAGGTTTGGAGTTAATTTG
The DNA here is from genome assembly GCF_001605985.2 of Dendrobium catenatum. NCBI lineage: Eukaryota > Viridiplantae > Streptophyta > Magnoliopsida > Asparagales > Orchidaceae > Dendrobium > Dendrobium catenatum. Next base: position 1,524,237 of record NW_021319800.1, on the reverse strand, counting down.
GGGCAAAAATAAATAATTCCCTAATTATTTGAATTAATTAATTCATTAAATTATCTACACTTGTAAAAATCATAACTAATTCTAGAAAACTTTGAATGACACAAAATAAAAGGAATTAAACTCATAATTAAATCAAATATTTTTGAAAATATAAAAGTTTCATAATTCAATTTAAATCCAAAAAGTAAAAAATTGGTCAAACTTAATTAATTAAATAAGAAAATTTGATAAATCACCAAACTTCAGCAAATGATCATCTCAAATAATCAAATCCAATGAAAAGTAGTAGCAAAAGTTAAAAGTAAATAACAAGATGATTCTTGGGTAACTCAAGCTCACAAGGCTTATGACTAAACTCTATGGAGGGTGAAATAAATCTCATAGCCCTAGTTTAACAAAGGCAATTACTATTCAACCTAAATAACCATTAAAAAATTAGTAATAACATATTTATACATTAAAGATTTGTAATAAATCTCATAGCCCTAATTTAACAAAGGCAATTCAACCTAAATAACCATTTGAAAATTAGTAATAAAATATTTATACCTTAAAGATTTTATACCCTTTTGCTTGAACCCTTTTAGGAAGATAAAGGTAAATTCGATTGAAAGCTTAAGGAATAAAATACTTAATCAAAATGCAATGACTCTATGCAACCTATTTATCTTAATTTTGAAGTATTCATAGCATTACTAATATGAGCCTCAGGCTTACTAATCAATGACTTATAGCACTTAGAAGTTATTAAGCATTATATTCTTTAAACAACATGAACAATCAAAACACCCTTAAAACAAACGCAAAACTTTTAAAACATTAAAACTTGGCCAACCTTCAATGACCTTAAACAAACAAATTCAATATTGATAACTTAAAACTAATAAAGGCTAGGATTTATCCAAGACACATAGTTTCATACACACACTTTAGACAGTTTGCTAGGACAACCAACTCTAGCTTAGGCTTGAAAGATGATTTTGTGTGAATTGATAGAGAGTACCTTGCCTGGAGGGTATTCTTGTATGGTGTGTTTACTTTATGTATTATGGATATCATATTCATGTATTTTATGCACCTTACTTCACAATGCACTTTGCTTTCACACACACACACACACACACACACACACACACACACACACACACA
>NW_021319800.1:1519534-1522035 GCF_001605985.2 Dendrobium catenatum | reverse complement strand
GGGGAGGGAGGGCAGGGTGAATTGGTTATTTTAAAAATCTCTTAGAAATTCTTATATAAAATCATTTTCTAATTTTTTTCATAAAGAAAATTTTTATCAATTTAAAATCTTTCAACCCCAAAAATTTAAACACGTAGAAAAGTAAAAATGCATACATGGAAATTTATTGTGGCTTGGTCTAACTAGACCTACGTCCACTCCCTGAAGACTCCCTCTTCAAGTATTGCACTATTACCAAAGTGACTCTCTTTTTGCTCCCACAATAAGGTGTAGAAGCCTTTATAAAATACCTTTCTTCCACCTATCATGGATGCGATAGAGTACCATCATCATTTCATACTCTCCAAGTGTTGGCAAAAAATCATCGTCCTTTCACACTTCTTTAAGTGTCAGCAGAGAACCATCTTCCTTTCACACTTCTCCAAGTGTCGGTAGAGAATCATCATCCTTTTAAACTCTCCTGGTATTGGCAGAGAACCAGATCTTCTCCAAAGATCTTCTCACGAGCAATTCCAAAGAAGTAAGGAAGATATTCAGTAAGGCTTACAAAGAGATCCTCACCTTTGGGCAACCTTATGAACCCTTCACAATTTTCACTTGTAAGATCTCACTCCAAACTCTCAAACACTCTCCCAATTCACTCTTACACTTGCTCTCCAAGAAAATATGAAGAAGGTTTTTTTTCACAGTCAATTTATAGGATCATATATATGAAAGACATGAAAAACTGTCCAAAAAATTGATAATTTTAAATTTGACTGTCCACGATCTTATAGTATGATCAATGATGGTACATATAAATAGTTCAAAATTTACTCGTACGATCTAGTATGAATCGATTTCATACTCTAATTAACCTAATTACGAACTTAGTTCATACAGTACAATCAATTCAAAATTGAAGAGATTCATTCGGTATGATTCAGTACGAAATGATTTTGTACTTTTAATAATATACTGTATAAAATATATATCATACAATATAAACTATTTTAAGCGAACCATATTTCATTTGGTACAAAAATGGCCTCAACCATTTTATACTCTAGAAGTCATCTGTATGATCTGATGATCGTATAATATGAACAATTCAAAAAATTTACTTGTTCATTTGGACAAAAAGATATGTAACCATTTCATACTCTAGATGTCGTATGTATGAACCAAAGTTTGTAGAAGATGAACAGTTCAAAAAAATCAGGAGTTCATCAGGATGAACTTGTACATATCTATTTCGTACTCTAAAAGGCATACGTATGAAGCTAAATTTGTACAGTATGAATATGACTTAGAAATTTTTTCTAGCATGGTTCGATTAATTGCTTTTTAGAGGTACGCTAAAGTCAAATCATCTTGTATGACCTAAAATCATTCAGTAGGATTAGTTTTAAAAAGTTATGAATTTTTTATACTCCACTAGTGTGTGTGTGTGCATGATTACCTAATTACAATCATACTCTCTCAGACGCAAGAAAAGTATAAAAATTACATACTCTAAAAATAATAAACCTTAATCTAATCTGACTTGAAGTCTTCAACTGGTTGGAGTATGATTTTTCTGAAATATTAGTACACACAAAAATAAAAACAATATATCAAATATATTCTAGGAGAAATAGTAGTCAAGATAATAATATTTTGGAATCATCAAAAACACACATGATAATAAAACAAAGTTAAGTTACAACAATCTCCCCTTTTTTTATGATGGTAAAACAATTATTATTTGAGTTAATATTCAAATCAATTTTTTAGCTTAGCTCCCCCTAAATGAATGACCAACTAAATAATAAGGGATTCCCATGAAGATAAAAAATAACAAACCTAAAAAATAAAAGGGCACAAATAAAAAAACAACTCGAACAAAAACATGAACTTGAACAAAAAAAACACGAAATCAAACAAACATTCACAAACGAACATTCAAATATTCAAAAATCTACATATATGCAAAACATAAACATACACGCACACACATTCACATACATTCACAATACATTAAATATCAAATATCAAACAATATTCTTACTCCTCCTTTTAACAACAACAAAAAGTGAAGTTCAACTTAAAATGAAAGGTTTCTACAGATAAACCAAAGAGTTGAAAGAGAAAAGGATTTTAAACTAATTGTAAATACAATGTTAATTTCATAATACTAAAAAGATAAATTTCAAAAGTTTAAATCAAAGAACGACTAAGATAAGAACAGTCAACTAGGTTCATTATTTATTATAGATAAATTTAAATAAAAATAATTATTGCAAAAATGACAAAATAAAAATTAATTAACTTTAAATTCAATAATGTATATGATTGTTAATTAGATAGATTTGGATTAGAGATTGAATGATAGTGGAAGAATACAATAAAAAAAAATTACTTGGCGACATTGCACATCTTTTCAAATATTTGTGACACACTTTGTGCATCTTTTCTATTTGGACTAATTTTATACCTCTTTTCACTTTGTGAACCATTGCACTTTTTTTCTATTTTTGTAC
>NW_021319800.1:1508196-1515121 GCF_001605985.2 Dendrobium catenatum | reverse complement strand
TGTGAGGAAGTGTGACTGTGTCATGTGAGTATCGACGGTTTGGATGAGCATTAAGCCCCATGAGCCTAAGAACTTATTTGATATTTTGATGATAATTTTTTTTTTGGTTGCATAGATTTTTGGCTAATATGATTATGTGTACTTTTTTTAATTTATACTGACAAATGTTGGTATGTATTAGGAGAAGTCTGAGATAGGACTATAAATGCAAACCTGATGGAAACCATGAGCTGAAAATTGTACATTTTATTATGTGCTCGAGGGCAAATTATTGCATCCGGTCATCGAACGCGAGATAGGTCGGGATATTAATAAAATATTATTTTAAATTAACCGTGTCAAAAGCACAGGTAAAGCGCAGGTCAAAGCGCAGTCAAAAGCGCAGTCAAAGCGCAAGTCAAAAGCGCAGTCAAAAGCACAGGTGACGTGGCAAATTTTTATTGGTGTCCGAACCTATTTTCCGCGTCCGATGACCGAATGCAATAATTTGCCATGCTCAAGAGAGTAGTCTATGTAGAATCTCAAGCCATCAAGGCAAAAGAAGATTACCGAAGAACTGAGAACTTAAACTTTTACTTATGAGTCATGCTTTCTTGTATATGCCTGGTATATTATTGATATAAAATAACCAAGCACAAATATACGAGAACATAAGATAAAATAATTTTGAAAATTATTTTAATAATTAAACAAGACAACTTGACATTTAACTATCATATTGTATGATAACTTAATTATACTTAACATTGTGCGTGACATTTTTGATAATTTGGAAAGATCAAGTTGTGTTGATTATGGGAAAATTCAAATTTAAAATCTTAAATTAATAATAATGTACGAAGCAAATCGTATTGAACTAGTTAAAAGAAAACTTGATAACCGCCATATGCTCCGTTTCTTAATAAGGTCTACTCAAATTTTGAAAGGATGGAACTATATGATGAAGTAAGAAGTTAACATAATTAACACTCACGTATCAAAGAGCAAATTAACAATCAAATCTCGAAAAATATCATAGTATGCACTTTGTATTGTACAGGTCGATTAAATAGAGAAATTTCTTCCAAGAAAATCACCTAAATGAATTAATCATTATGTATGATCTATATAGTATAGTTCAATCAAATAGGGATATTTTTTTGGGCTTGTCCTAGTCAGCTAATCGTACTGATATATAAGTATAATACTCTATGATCTATGCAAAAAAAAAAAATTATAACGACAGTTTAGGGTTTCAAATTAAAGTCATTCAGTATAAATACTCTCCTAGAAATCATAAAATATGATTATTTTTTGTGTGAGAGGCTATTGTTACTTAAGAGATTTGAGAGAAAGAGTCTTTCTTTCTTTCTTATTTTAATATTTTTTAGCATTTAATGAAAAGTTTTTAAATGAGATTATTCTGTTTGGTTGTTTACACTAATCATGTTATTGGTCCTCTAATTTGAGAGTTTGAAGTTCTGATTTAATGATCTTTTGCAAAATGATTGTAAGGGATCTATTTATATTGTGGAAAAGTTCTTGAATTATGAGAAGCGGTGGGCTAGGATAGATGTTTTTTTTTTTTTTTTTTTGGAGAAAAAGAGGTGTAGGGGTTTTAGTAATATGTTGGGAAAGCTGACGCCTTTCTCCAACTTGCGTGGAGCAAAAGAGAAAGTTTAGTATTATTCAAAGTAGAGAACTTACATAATGGATGTAGGCCGTTAAGTTGAACTACTATAAATCTTATTTGTATATCATTTCTACAATTTATTTATTTATTTATTGCTACTTAAAAATATCTATGATGATGATTATATCCTCTAGAGATGTGATGAGCATGAATAAATAAATTTTATTTTGAAAATTATTATTCTCATCCTTAAGCAAAATTAGTATTTCATTAAAAAAGTGTATTTTTGTTTCAATATTATTTTTAAAGTAGTTGTCCTTATATTTAGGATTGAATCACTTTTTTATTTTATGGAAAAGAAAAAGGTTAATTAAACTACTTATGATTTTAGTTTATAATTCTATTACTTCTTCTTATTTAATAAAAATTGAAATATTTCTTAAAGGCACACCAACTCATCCCCTCCAATTGGTATTAAAATGGTTATTTATTAAGGCTTTGTTTTGGACGACTTTCTTTCTGCTTTTTAAAGCAGCTTCTTAGTATAAAAATTTTTAATTTTTGTACTAAAAAGCTGCTTTCTGAAGCACTAAGAAAGCCGTCCCAAACGAAACCTAAATAAGGCTTACTAACTCAAGTTAATGATGTTATGGAACATTAAGAAATAAGAACATCTTGAAAGGGTATTACCTAACCACTAATGTGTGGCAACATTTCATTTAAATTCACGTAAGTGGACATGCTATAGCTATATAATCTATTGACTATATACTATATAATTTGGTTCAAATATGATACACTCCAACTCAATGATTTGAAAATGGAAAGAAAGTTGAAATCTCTTCTAGTGAGTTCACAATCAATGAAAGAGAATATGTAATACAAAATTATAAATGTTTTATTTTTTTTTTCTTTTGCATTAAAATTGGAAGACTACAAGCATATCTCTACTTGAAAAAGTGGTAAGAAGATTTGGAATAGACTATGTATTAATTATGAATGATTAATCAAGGTAAACAATCTTACATTATATATTGTTCAATGATTTTGAACTATTTTGTATGCAGTCAAATACAAACATCTTTGACATGTATACATGCTTTATAAAAATGAGTGTATTTTTACATTCTTTAGGGAGAGAATTTTCAAATGCTGAAATATAAATAAAATTTAAAGTGTTTTGAAGAGTCCTGCGATGCAAATGTGACTGTAATTTCAAAATATAAATATTTATGTTCTTATTCTATTGACTATCTACTTAGCTCTTTCATATCTTATGAATAGACAAATTTCTAGAGATAAACATATACATGTGATTGATAGAAGGAGAAAGCCATTGAACTGCAAATAGAAAAGAGAGATAATATTGAGTAAAATTGTGTTGAAGATGAAGATATTGCCTTTATGATAAAAAAATTCAATAACTTCTTGAAAATAAAAATAAAATTTATAATTATGAGAAGAAAGGGGAATAAAGATAAAAAGAATATTATACATACCTCTTGTGTCCTTTGCTTTGAATGTAACAAATGAAGGTATCTTAAATAAGGCTGCCCAAGCCTCATGAATTAATAGTAGAAGGACAAAGGTGAGGAGAAAGAAGAAAGTAGGAAATAAAAAGGAAAATGCAGTGTGCCTTCTTGATCAATATTGGTTTAGACTCCTTAGAAGCTAAAATTGAGAAAGAAGTTAGTAATCACTGTTTGATGGCAAATCAAGGATTAGGTGACTCAAATAATGAATATTTTTATGATGAGGTATTTTTAATTTAATGAATTACATGCCAATTTCAAGAAGTTTAAGAAAATGTATTATGAATCTAAAATAAAAGATAAAACTTTTATGCATACTAGGATTGGATATGCATATACTGCATTAGATGGTGAGGTCTCAAATTTTCATCAAGTTGAGCATGTCCTTCATGTTAAAATTGGAACAACTAAAAATGTAAATAAATATCTCAGAAAAGATGTTCTTGAACTAAGAGAGATTTCACGCATTTCTATTGCAACTTAGTTTTCATAACTATATTTTCTTATCATGTGTGTTTTTGATGATTCCAAAATATTATAGTATTGACTACTGTTTCTCCTAACATATATTGGATAGATTGCTTTTATTATTTATGTATACTAACATTTCAAGGAAATCATACTCCAACCAATTGAAGACTTTAAGTCAGATTAGATTAGGGTTTACTATTTTTGGAGTATGTGCTTTTTATACTTTTTTTGAGTCTAAGAGAGTGTGATTGTAATTGGGTAATCATGCATACACACACTAGGGGAGTGTAAAAAATTTGTAACTTTTTAAACTAATCGTATTGTACCATTTTAGATTGTACTGGATGATTTGTCTTTAGCGTACCTCCAGAAAGCAATTAACCAAACCATACTAGGAAATTTTTCTAAGTCGTTTTTGTACTTTACGAAGTTAGCTTCGTATGTATACCTTCTAGAGTACAAAATAGATACGTACAAGTTCATCCCGATGAACTGCTATTTTTTTCTGAAATGTTTGTTCTGTACGATCTTCGGTTCGTATAAATGACATCTAGAGTATGAAATGGTTGTGTACCTTTTCATCCAGATGAACAAGTAAATTTTTTGAACTATTCGTACTATATGATCATCGGATTGTACAGACAACTTCCAGAGTATGAAATGGTTGAGGCCATTTTCGTACAAAATGAAATATGGGTTGCTTAAATTTGTATTGTATGATATATATTTCGTATAGTATATTATTTAGAGTACGAAATCATTTCGTACTAAATCATACCAGATGAATCTATTCAATATTGAACTGATCATACTGTACGATGTCAGTTCGTACTCAGGTTAATCAGAGTACAAAATTGATTTGCACTAGAACATATGAACAAATTTAGAACTATTCATATATATGATCATCAATCATACTATACGATCGTAGACGGTCAAATTGAAAATTATTTATTTTTTGGATGATTTTTTGTGTCTTTCATATATAAGGTCCTATAAACGGACTGTGAAAAAAATCATTCTTCATATTTTCTTGAAGTGCAAGTGTAAGAGGGATTTGGGAGAGTGTTTGAGAGTGTAGAGAGATATCTTGCAAGTGACAATTGTGAAGGGTTCACAAGGTTGGCCAAAGGTTAGGATCTCTTTGTAAGTCTTAGTGAATCTCTACCTTACTTTTTTGGAGTTGCTCGTGAGAAGATCTTTGGAGAAGATCTGATTCTCTACTGACACCAAAAGGGTGTAAAAAGATAACGATTCTTTGCCGACACTTGGAGAAGTGTGAAAAGATGACGGTTCTTTGTCGACACTTGGAGAAGTGTGAAAGAATGACAATTCTCTACCGACACTTGGAGAGTGTGAAAGGATGATGGTACTCTGCCACACCAGGGATAGGTGGAAGAGAGGTGTTTTATAAAGGCTTCTCCACCTTATTGTGGGAGCAAAAGGAGAGTTACTTTGGTAATTATGCAATACCTGAAGAGGGAGTCTTCAGAGAGTGGACGTAGGTCTAGTTGGACCAAACCACTATAAATTGCTATGTTCTTATTTTATTGTATTTTACTTTTCTGTGTATTTAAATTTTTATGGATGAAAATTTTAAAATTGATAAAAAATGATTTTATGTAAAAAATTAAAAAATGGTTTTATATCTCTTAGTTAGTATTGGAACAACTACATTAGGTCTAATAACCTATACATACTTTTGAAATGGTATCAGAGCCTACTTTTAAAAATTAAGGTTTATATAATTTTTTGAAAATGATCATTGCTACTTTTGAAAATTGTAACATACCTTAAGAGTATTTGATCACTAGACCCCTATTGTTTGATAACATCCCTTTCAACTTTTAGAAAATATGTATGTCTACTTTTCTTCAATCGTTTGACTATCGTATATGAATTTTAGTACATAAAGAATACACTAGGCCAACTAAACTTACAAATGGCATTAGAACTAAAACATTGTTAGCTAACTGGACTATAGAAGAATGAGATTTAGCTCAATTATATGCTAAATATTTGAACTTTTTTTTTGCATTTAAATCTGAAGATTACATTCATATTTCAACCTGTAAAAGTAGAAAAGAAAATTGGGATAGACTTTGTATCACATAAGAAGGGACTAATAAAGTGAAACAATCTAGATTAAATATTTTTATTACACGATTATAAACTATTTCACATGAAATTAAATGAATTAATCTCTGACATGTATACATGTTTCACTCAAATAGTCACCTCATTGCATTCTTTGAGTAGGGAACTAACAAATACTGAGAAAATGAATAAAATACTTCATTGTTTGTCTACTACTTATGATGCAAAAATAACTACTTTTACAGAGTCTAAAGATTTAACTATTTATTCTATTTGACAATCTTATTGGATCACTAATTACTTATGAGCAAGGAGTGACTTAAAGATAGATTGATGCAGGTGAGAAGCAAAAGGAGAAGAATATAGTATTAAAAGTGGATAACTTAGATAGTGATCAGTCTCAGCCTAAGGATGATGATGATATGACAATTTATGAGTTTTTTAAAAAGAAGACAAAGGAGACGTTAGTAGTGGAATAAAGTTAAGTTCCACGAAAAAATTAAGACTTCTAATGATGTTATTTGCTATGAATATAGGAAGCCTGGACACATCGAAACTGAATGCCCAAATCTTAAAGTCAATCCTAACAAGGAGAAGGTGGAGGAGAAAACAAATGTGAGGAAGGATAAGAAGAGATTAAAGAGAGTATTTTGGGCAGACTCAGCTTTAGATTTCTCAGAAATAGAAGTGAAAGAGGAAGTCACCAACCTGTGTTTGATAGCCGATAAGCATGATTAATCAGATCAAGAAGAGTTATGTGACTTAACTTATGAAAAGCTAATTGATGTTTCTGCAAAGATTTATACAGCATATAAAAAACTTAAAAAGATGTATACTGGGTTGGATTTAGATTTTCTTGAATTACAAAAAAAGTATGAAATCCTTAGAAAAGATAACACATAAATTGATAGCAACCACACAAAACTATTAGATGAGTGATGAATTGAGCAAATAGTATGAACTATTGAAATCATCCAACACTGAACTTGAAAAAGATTTTAAAATATTTATGGATAAATTTGATAATAGAGAACACTATTTGAAAGTTAACAATGCTGTGTTAGAAAGTACACACTCATGAGTAAAACTAACTTTTCCTAAGTTTTAAATTTTTTGATTTTTTATTAGGATTAAAAATTTATTTAGGTGTGGGTGGAATTCTAAATATAGGATAGGCTGAGGTCGCCTCTGGACTTCTCAGAATCCGGCACCT
>NW_021319800.1:1310495-1508096 GCF_001605985.2 Dendrobium catenatum | reverse complement strand
AGCAAAAAAAGATAAATAACAATTTTCTTTGGGAGAGAATTATATCATTATTTCGTAATTTTTGGGATTTATGAATTACTGATCTCCCTCCAAAGTAGCAAACACAGAAATAGTTGAATTTTGATTTACGAAATGGGTTTCCAATAAAATAGAAAATCAAAACAAACACATGCGTACCAGAATTTTATAGTGGTTCGGTTAAATCATAAACCTACGTGCACTCCATAAAGTCTCTATCAGGTATTGCACTTAACTATAGTGTCCTCTTCTTTAGCCACCATAGCTAGGCGGAATGAGCCCCTTACAAAATCTCTCCAGCACTCAGTGTAACAGAGGACTGTAATCCTTTAACCTTTGTGTGATGGAGAGAACCTAGAGTCTTTTGTTGGGCCCCTCTTGATGTAATAGAACTGTATTTTTGACTTTGCAATTTTTTTTTGATTCATTATAACTCCAAATCGCAAAACCATATTTTGCATAGTATTTAAATTCTAGTGTTTTAACTTACATGAAATTTTTTGGGCACCAGTAAATCATTAAGTGAATTGTTATCTATCAAATAAAGTGAGGATGTCGGGATCGTTAGGTGTCCAATTTGCAAACTGATTTTACCAATATTTTTTTAATATTATGATTTATTTTATGAATATTTTTCTATAATTTTTAAAGTTTGAAAATACCATTTATTTGAATTTTATAGATAGAAGAAATTGATTAAATTAATTATATAATTATTATATTTTTTTATTAATATTAAAAAATCTAAAAACACACTAATTATTTTTTTTCGTATAGCACTTAGTCGTATATTTCATATTCAGCATATATGAGTTTTTTGAGAAAATAATAAAGAGAGAATATAAAGAGAGATAATAGGAGACTGAGGATTTTGGGAAGCCGTGGTGCAAATTTTCTGTCCATTTAGCCTAGGTTGAAAGATTTTTCTTGCGTTCGTCTTGTTTGTAAAGAAGACCTTTTAACATATTCTTTAATTTTTAAATATTTTGAAGTTTGGTATTGTAATCCTGGTCAATTTATGTTTAATGTTACATAAAAAATTATGAATAAACTTTTGTATTAGTAAAACTTTCACCGTGCACAACTTTTTGTATTTCAGCATGAAGATCATTGATTATGAAATATTTTTAGTATTTAATTGAGAAGTTTTTACTCTATATTTTGAAAAAATAGACATAATTCTCTACTTACCGACCAAAATTTATGATTGACACTCTAAAAAATAAGTGTAGTATAATAAAAGTCTTAAGAACATGTTTTTATATAATTTCTATTATGTTGGTAATTTTCTAAAATATGCATTTTTGCCTAATCAGATTCTTTATTGTCTAAGCCGTTATAACACTTAGGCAATTTTTGGCATTTTCTTACTTAAGCTCAATTATATATTATTTTTTGTAATATATTAAAAATAAATGTGAATATGTGCTTGAGTAATAGTAGGTCACTATTACTGTTATATTATTGTAATAATAATATGTGTATGAAACAAATAAGTAAAAACTAATTGACCCGTTGGTTGGAGACTGATTGATATATATAGGATGGTTGACCGATAAGCTTTTCTTTAAATAAAATGGTTTGTGTTATCCTCGACTAATTCACATTATACACTGATTGAGAGTTATAAGGAGATTATTACTGTGCCATTAGGCAAAGAGTAATGACTCTGTTTACTGAGCTAATGATTTATTAAAACTGATACTGACACTAAAAAATACCGTGATAGTGAGGACTTCTTACTTGTTTAATGTGACTACTAAAATGCATGTTCTTGAGGCATTATTCTTATTATTATATGGATTTATTATTACTTCATGAATTTGCTATTATTGTATTATTCTACTATTCATGCCACTATACTATTATTACTGTAGATACTAATACTATTTAATACTATTGATTCACTATATTGATATTATACATGTGATATACATAGTACATGATATATGGGGTAGATAGTATGTGTACATTTTTACATGATTTTACTATATTGATTTGATTTTTATATTATTTATTTTAATTTTATTTATGAATTTGACACTCGTACAAGTTTACTAGCTTTTGTACTATAGTATTTTACTGTTTATAGATTTTACTGCTACTACATTTGAGTTTATTATTCTTACATATATTTAGTGATCATATAAATGCTACTTCTATGATTTGATCATTAACATTCTTATTGCTCTTTTATTGTGTTTTGAATCCAGTTATAGGTTTTGGTGACCTGCTGGCTTTTTAAACTCATTATATATGGTTTTAAATAATTTTAGGTAAAGAGCCTACCACATAAAGTTTATATTGGTTTTAGTACAGTTTTTATGTTAGGTTTTGGTTCATATATTTTTATAGACAGTGTAGCTATCATATATATTCTTTTGGATGCTAGTTATGAATTGTAATTATTAACTATAGTTAATTACATTTTTCGCCATTTGCTTTCTTGAATGGAATTAATCAACTATGGATGTCTGTATTGATTAGGTTGAAAAAAGATAGAGAATCAAAAAAGTTGTTCTTTCACTTAGATCATGGGACATTACACTTGGAGAGGCAGAGAAACTTGAATTCATTTTCACTCTCTTGGTGAGACAAAGAACTTATAATCCATTTCACATTCACCTTTCTCAGTGTAATAGAGTAGCTGGTTCTTTTGTCACCAAAGAGATCTTCTTCCTAAAGATACCCTCAAGACAAATCTTGATACATGGAGGAACTTAGGTGCAAGTTCATCTGAGTAACCATGTGAAACTTGTAAGGTCCATATAGGTTGTCAAACCTATACAAATGTCCCAAGGCTACTAAGAGGGGGGTGAATTGATATTTTAAAAAACAAATTTCTCTTAGGTATTAACGAAAACCAATTTTTATATATTTTGTAAAAATAATTTTTCGACCATAAAACAAGAAATGTTGAGTATCATACGAGAAATTCATTCACACCCTCCAAGTGTCGGCGGCGTATCATCATCCTTTCACACCCTCCAAGTATTGGTAGAGTACTAGATCTTCTCTCTAGCAACTAGAAAGAAGAAAATAAGAGAAGTAACCAAATTACTAAAGAGATTCTTACCTTTGAGTAACCTTGTCAATCCTTCACACTCCACTTGAAAGAACTCTCTCTCAAACACTCTCCCAAAATACTCTTTCACTTGCTCTCCAAGAAATCACGAAGAATAACATTTTAAAGTCAATTTTTATGGACCTTTTATATGAAAGACACAAAAAACTGCCTAGAAAATTGAAATTTTCCATTTTGAGCATGTACCATGGTACATTACGAACATATTTTCTATGTATGAATCATTCAAAAACTACTACGTATGAACCTGTATGAAATATTTTCATACATGATGATCGTCGAGTGCAAACCATGTTCGTAATGTACAAATAGTTAAGAAAATTTTCCACTTTGTTGGGACAAAAAGATACCCCACATTTTCATACTGTGGATGTCATTTGTACAAACCATGTATCATACAAGTTCAAAAAATCTTAATGTTCATTGGGATGAAAAGGAACCCATTCTTTTCATACTCTAGAAGACGTCTGTACGAACTATGTATCGTACAGTACGATCAGTTTAGAAAATTTTGACTTTCTTCATGATGAAAAGGAACCCATTCTTTTCATACTCTGGATGTCGTCTGTATGAAGGTAACTTCGTACAGTACGAATAGTTCAGAAAAATTTAGAAATCATTAGGATGAACAGGAACCTGTTCTTTTCGTACTTTGGATGTCGTATATATGAAGGTAACTTTGTATAGTATGAATAATTTAGAAAAATTTAAAAATCATCAGGATGAATAGGGATGTATCTATTTTGTACTCTGGTTGTCATCGGTATAAAGAAGAATTCATATAGTAAATTTAGTACTTTAATAAATTTTCTTGCTCATAAGAGAGAATAACAGCACAAATCATTATATACAAATTGAAATCATACAGTATAATTAATTAAAAAAAATTACAAATTTTAAATACTCCCCCAATGTGTGTGAGCACAGTTACTCAATTACAATCACACTCTCTTAGACTCAATAAAATAAAAAATACATACTCTATTTATAATGAATCCTAATCTAATCTGATTTGAAGTATTCAATAATCTAGAGTATAATTTCCCAGAAATATTAGTACGCACAATCAACAAAAGAAATATATCCAAAATATGTTAGGAGAAACTGCAATTAAAACAATAATATTTGAAATCATCAAAAACACATATGTTGCAATAATCTCAACAATCGAAAAACTAAGTTGCAATAATCTCAACAATCTCTCCCTTTTGAAGATGGCAAAATAATTATAGTTTGAATTAACATTTATACCCTAAATTTTTCCTGAGCTCCCCCTAAAAGAATGAATTTTTTTTTAAAATAAAAATATATTAACACACACTAAAACAAAAACACAAACAAGAAAGAAACAAGCACCTTAAAAATATAAACATAAATAATATTAATTCTCCCCCTTTTGACAACAACAAAAAGGGAAAAATAAAATTAAAATGAAAGATGTCAATGAGAAACCAAAAGAATTGATATTGAAAGTGATTGTAATATAATTACAATAACAAGTTAATTACATAATACAAAAAAGAAAGATTAAAATATTTAAATTAAAGAACAACTTTGATAAGAAAAGTTAATTAATATCATGATGTATTATAGACAATTAAATAAGGATGATTATTGCAAAACTAACAAAATATGATTAGTTAATTTCAATTTTGAATATATAATATAATTTAAAATTAGATTGATTTGAATTAAAGATTAAACGATAGAGAAAAAACATAAAAAAATTTAATAGAACAACAATTGCGCATCTTTTCAAATATTTTTGGCACACTTTGTGCATCTTTCTCTATTTGGGCTAATTTTGCACCTCTTTTATTTTGAGAATCATTGAGTATTCTTTTAATTTTTGTACACATTGTACATTTCTTTTTGATATACCCCTTTTTATTTGGTCTTTCCAAAATTAATAATCTAAAATTAAACTTCTCTAATAACAAAATAATTATATTGAAAAAGAAATAAAAAATAATAAGACATCAGTATTGCAATAATAATATTCAAATTATGTTTGCCTAAAAAGAATATAAAATTGATATTTTTAACTTTATTGAGTTATAAGTTTATTTAAAGTTTTGAAAAATTAGATTTCATTATAAAATTAATTTTGTAATACAAATTAATTTATAATGCATTTTTAGATCAATTAAGAGTGGCTTTTCATATAAACATGCTCTCACTTCAAAAGATAAGAATAATAACAAATTTATAAAATATGATAATTTTTATTGATATCAAATAAAATGTTGGATATAATCAGCGCATTGATATCAATAAGATAACATTCAAACATCAAAACCTAAAACATCTAAACACAAAAACAAGTACTACAAGAGAGAAATAAAAAGTCATCATCACATCATATCACATCTCATGACTAGCAGAAGCAACAATAAAGAAGTACATCTAAAAGTCGGAGGGGCCCTGGTCTGGAGGAGGAGGTTGGTTGAACACTGAAAAATAGCTATTCATCATAGCTACATTTGTATTAACTGTGTCAAACTGACCACAGATCCACCCCATGTTCTCCCTGGTACCTTATATCCTGCTAGTTTAAATGTGTCTCAATTTGATCAAAATGTTGATCAAAGTGAGTTTCTATACGATTAAAATGCTGGACCAACTCTTGAAAGTATTGCTGATCATATCCAGGTGCAGGTGCAGTAGCTACCCCTTCTTCTTTAGAATCTCCACTAGAACTCTAATCTCTCCTAAATAAAGATCGAAAGGAAGCATCAGTAAAAAATAATAGCATTTTAGTGGGAGGATCAGGATGAATAAGGTGGTACTTGTTGTCTAAAATATATGTCACTAAGTATCCTGGAGTAATATTCTTCTTTCTCTTATGATGAGGAAGCCCAATTTTAAAAAGGTTATTAATATATCCAAGATGAGTTGGGCCTCATCAAAAGGTTATCCGGTCATGATCAAATATGTAATAATGGATAGGAGAGTAGTCATATTTATCCGATCACCAGCCTTAGGAATGATTGAAATTCTTGAGACATGCTAAATGATCAAGGCATTTTGGTTCAGTGTAGACTCTCTCTAGGTGACAAACATGAGTTACACCTCTAAGAGTTTTATTTATCTCAGACCAATCATAATCAGATTTAGAAGTCAAGGTGTGAGCTCTAGTGCCATGAGTACTTAAGTGAAGAGTTCTTAAATCTTCCTTCGTGATTTGAATATAATATTTTTTGACAAAAAAGGTTATCCTAGTTTCATCCTCACTGAACCTCATATGTACTAAGAAATAGTGAAAAGTCTCTTTATGGTAGACATAGATTAAGGTTAAAATATAAGAGAACTATGTTCAAGAAAAGAGAGGCATGATAGAAAAATGGATTTTATCTTGGATGAGGAGCTAGAAGGAGTAATTTTGACAGCTATACCTATAGAATGCATCCTCATTTTCCTGTGACAAGAAGTTATCATCCCCACCTCTAGATGACGATCCCTTAGAAACTTGAGAGTGCTTGCTAGAACTTTCCATTCCTAGGTTGGAGCCTCTAGAAGGATTCAAGAAGGGTTTGAAAGTGAATGAAAATGATTTCAATGGCCCTTCTATTTAAAGAAAAATGACCTATCGTATAATACAAAATTGAGTTCGTATGTACGATCTTGACATCGTATGGGACAAAAAATATTTTTGTATGTACGAATGAAAGTGTCCAAAATGAAACGACTTTTCGTAAACACATAATTTATAAAGCATCCTTTCGTACATGCTTTTTGACCATTCATTTATACAGATGAACAAGTGTTTGCCCGGGATGATTAGTTACTTAAGATCATTTTAATGACGGTTAGGTTCGTCCCTAATAAAAACTGACACATGAATCGTACAGACAAAAGATAATTTTGTACGTATGATCTGTTATAAAAATTGACTCGAACCGGAAAACCATCCACATACATACAGACAAATCAGTATAATTTATATGTACGATGACCTCGTCGTACAGTACAAAAAATTAAAAAGATCTAAAATTTTTTAGTTCAACTTTAAGACCAATCAAAGATATGCTACAGAATTTGTACAATACAAAAACATTTCATACAATACGAATAAAACACTTAGAAAATAAAACTTGAAAATTAGAAAAAATTCTAAAAATCATTCATCCTTACATAAGTGACAAATGTCTAAACTGAAAAAAATCACAAAATAAAAAACAAAATTAAAACACTCACAAACAAAAATAAAAGAACAAAAACTAAATCAAACACACATAACAAATATATCAAGTTTGCAAAAAATTTTATTTAAGCATTAAGGTCAATCACACCTAACCATGTTCTTAAGGTGCAAAACGTATCAAAGGCTAATAGTTTTATAAAAATATCTATAAGTTGATTTTTAGTAGAAACATGTTCAATTCAATTTCTCCTTTGGCTACATAATCTCTAATGAAATGATATATTATGTATATATATATTTGGTTCTAAAATGTTGAATAGGATTCTTTGAAATGCAAATGGCATGTTATCACAATAGATTGGAAGTATGCCTATTATAAATCCTAATTCAATTAACTATTATTTCAACCAAGGAACTTGTGCCACATAACTTCGTAAGGTAATATATTCAACGTTGGCTATAGATAGTGCTATAAAATTATGTTTCCTATTGGACCAAGAAACTAATGAATTTCCTATGAATTGATAAGTTCTATATGTACTCTTTCGATCAATCCTATAACCTATAAAATCTGAATCAGAATATCTAAAAATTTCAAATGAAGTGTTGTACTTAGGATACCAAGTTCCTAAGTTTTGAGTTCCCAAAGATATCTTAAAATTCTTTTCACTGCTGTCAAATGTGATTTTTTTGGACCAGATTGAAATCCATCACACAAACAAACACTAAACATTATATCTGATATGCTAGCATTCAAATAAAATAATGATCTAATTATACCTCTAGATTTCTTTTGATTAATAGAATTTTCTTTTGGGTTCTTATCCAACTGAATTGAGGAACTCATTAAAGTAGTTACTAGTTTAGCATTATCTATTTCATAATTCTTAAGGATGTCCTTTATATACTTTGATTGACTAAGAAAAATTTCCTCCTCATTTTGCTTAATATAAAATTAAAAAAATAACTTAGATCTCCCATTAAACTCATCTCCAATTCACTACTCATTATTTAAAAAAAACATCATAAAGATTTTTATTTGTATAACCAAAAATGATATCATCAACATATATCTGAACAATGAGTATATTATCTCCTAATTTCTTCAAAAAGAGAGTGATATCCACACTTCCTTTCATAAAAGATCTTTCTAATAGTAAAGTGCTTAACCTCTCATATAAAGCTCTAGGTGTCTATTTTAATCCATATAATATCTTTTTTAATTTATATAAATGATTAGGAAATTTAGAATTTTTAAAGCCTAGTGGTTGCATAATATAAACATCCTCTTGTATCACTCTATTCAAAAAGGAACTCTTAAGATCCATTTGAAATAGTTTAAAACATATAAAATAGGCAAAGGCTATCAAAATCCTAATTGCTTCAAGTTTAGTTATGAGGTAAAAGTCTCTTCAAAATCAATGCCTTTAATTTGATTATACCCCTTAGCCAGCAATTTAGCCTTATTTTTAATCATAATGCCTGAATCATTCATTTTATTTTTAAACACCTACTTAATTCAAACTATACTTTGATCATTTAGTCTTTTAATCAATTTTCAAACATCATTTCTTATAAATTGATTTAACTCCTCTTGCATCACCAAAATTTAAAATTTATCTGAATGTGCTTGATTAATATTTGTGGGTTCAATCATAGAAATAAAGGCAAAATGGTTAACCTCTTTGCTTAGTCTATGCCTAGTTCTAACACCCTCACTAGGTTTACTTTAAAATCAATTCCTTAGCATGATGTATTAAAAAATTTCAATTCTTTAGGCAAAGGGTTTTCTATCTTTAAATTTTCATCCAACTTTATCTTTTGAATCACTTGATAGTTATTTTCTATATGATCCTCTTTCAAACTTGGATAGTCCAAAATATCATATTAATCAAATATAATATGTGTGGTCTCCTCAATTATCAAAGTTTTTTTGTTAAACACTCTATATAATTTTCCAACATTAGAGTATCCAAGAAAAATTTCTTTATCTGATTTTGGATTTAATTTTTCTAAATGAGATTTTCCATTGTTATATATAAACACCTTACATCTAAAACATGTAAATGCGATAAATTAGGTGTTTTCCCTTTAAGAAGCTTATAGGATATTTTATTCAATTTTGATCTAATGTTCATCCTATTCAGAACATAATAAGATGTACTAACCATTTTAGCCCAATAATATTTTAAAAGTGAATATTCTGCCAACATGGCTCTAACAACTTCAATTAATATTCTATTCTTTTTTTGACTACCCCATTATGCTGATGGGTTCTAGGTGCAAAAAAATTGTGACCAATTTCATTTTCTTTATAAAACTCCTCAAATTTTTTATTTTTAAATTCATCTCCATGATCACTTTGAATTGTTAAAATTTTATATCCTAATTTCCTCTTAATTAATGTAAAAATGTTTCTAATTTTCTCAAATGATTCACTCTTATAAAATAAAAATTTAAACCATGTGAATCTTAAAAAGTTATCTATTATCACAAATTCGTATACCTTCCCTCCTAGACTTACAGAGCTAACAGGTCCAAAAAAATCCATATGAATAATCTCCAGTAGTTTATTAGTTCTAAGATCCTCAGTGGAATGAAATAAGGAATTCACCTATTTTCCTCTTTGACATGCATCACAAAGGTGATCTTTAGTAAAGTCTAGTTTTGGTATACCTCTAACAAGTTCTTTTTGGATAATTTTTCTTAGGTTTTTCATGCTAGTGTTATAAAGCCACCTATACCATAACCATGATTCATCAAAAATTATTTTTGAACAAAAAGTATTAGAAGATTTAATATAATTCAAATATAACATATAAATATTATTTACCTTATTTCCATGCAGTACATCAATTCTATTTTGGCTTAATATGTAGCAAGTGGAAAAAATAACACTATATAATTTATTACATAGTTGACTAATACTCAAGAGATTATGCTTTAAGCCTTCTACAAGTAATACATTTTAAATAAAAAAATTATTTATGTTATTGATCAACCACTTTCCTAGTGGTGTTATCTCCTAGTGTAATCTTGCCTCTATTCCTGCTTCTAATAATATGAATTATGTAGTATCTCAAATCATATGCTTCGAGCAACAAATATTCAGGTACCAAATGCTCTCACGAGGTCTTATATGAGAGAAACTCTATAAAATAATTAAATATTAGTCTTGGAAACCCAAATAAGTTTGGGTTCTCCTATTAGCAAAATTAAACTAGATGCATATATGATATGACTTATTTATGCATCTTAGGTCTCTACACTAAATGAGTTTTGCTATGTATAGTACAAGTGTGTGAAATATGCCCAATTATTCCACAAGAAAAGCACTTAACTCCAAGAAAGGATTTTTTAATCTTTGATAATAAAAATATCTTTTCCTAGGATGTAAGATTTTTGACTTTAAAATAGGATTAGTAAAACCTACAAGTTTAGGGGGAATCCTGTTATCCTCAAGAGCTTTCATCTTCATTCTAAGAAATGTGTTAACATCTTCTAACATATTATTATTATATTTTTAATAGTGCTCTTTATTTTAAGATTCATCCTTAAAAGTTTTAAATTCTTTTTCCAATTTAGTGTATGATGATTTTAATAACTCATTTTGTTTGTTCAAATCATCAAATTCATCTAATAAGTTCATGTGTTTGTTATTAATTTGTGCGTGATATTTCTTAAAGATTTCAAGCTCTTTCTGTAATTCTAGAAAATCTAAATTTAACCTAGCATATGTTTTCTTGAGTTTTCTATATGCTGTATGAATTCTTTTAGAAATTTCTAATAATTTCTTATATCTTAAGTCACATACCTCATCTTGATCTGATTGATCAAGATTATCAACCATTAAGTATAGATTGGCTACTTATTTTTTCTTTTTTTATTTTTGATGAATCTGATGCTAAATCCACCCAAAAAGTTCACTAAAATTTCTTCTTTCCCTTTCTCACATTCGCTTTCTCCTCCACCTTCTCCTTTATAGTAGTGGCTTTAAGATTGGGGCAATCTAATTTGACATGTCCACGTTTCCTGCAATCATATCAAATAATATTATTAGAAATCTTAACATTCTTTTAAAACTTACATTTATTTCATTATTGGTGTCTCTTTTGCTTCCTCTTCAGAAAACTCATAAATTGCCTGGTTATCAAGGAAATATTATCCTCATCTTAGGTTGTGACTGATCACTCTCCGAGTCATTCACTTTCAAAACTATATTCTTCTCCTTTCACTTTTCTTCTATATCAATGTTTTTGAGTCACTCCTTACTCGTAAGCAATTAGTGATCCAAAAAGATTGTCAATGGAATAAATAGTTAAATCTTTTAACTCTATAATAGTAGTACTTTTAGTATCATATGCAGTAGGCAAATAACAAAATATTTTATTAATCATTTCAGCATTCATTAGTTCCCTATCTAATATATGCAAAGAAGTAATTATTTGAGTGAATCTTGTGTACATGTCAGATATGAATTCATTTGGTCTCATACAAAATAATTCATAATCATGTAACATGATATTTAATCTAGATTGTTTCACTTTATTAGTCCCTTCATATGTAATACAAAGCCTATTCCAAATGTCTTTTCCACTTTTACAAGAAGAAACCTGCATGTAATATTTAAACTTAAGTGCATAAAAGAAATTTTTTAAGCATTTTGTGTTTAATTATGTTAAGTCTCATTCTTCTACAATTTAGTCAGCAAAGGGTGTTTCAACTCTAATGCCATCTACAAGTCTAGTTGGCCTAGTATACCCATCCTAAACTAAAATCCACATGCGATAGTCAAGCAATTGAAGAAAAGTAGACATATGTGTTTTCCAAAAATTGAAAGGGATATTATCAAATAATAGAGGTCTAGTGATTGAATACCCTTCAGGTGTGTTACAATTTCCTATGTCAACTCCCTGAAGACTCCCTCTTCAGGTATTACATTATTATCAAAGTGACTCTCCTTTTGCCCCCTCAACAAGGCGGAGAAGCCTTTACAATTTTCCTCTCTTCCAACAATCCCCGGTGTGATAGAGTATCATCATATATTCATACCCTCCAAGTGTCAGCAGAGTACCATCGTCCTTTCATACCCTTCAAGTGTCGGTAGAGTACCGTCATCCTTTCACACCCTATAAGTATCGGCAGAGTATTGAATCTTCTTAAAAGATCTTCTCTCGAGCAATTTGAAAGAAGAAAGGAAGAGAAGTAACCAAATTAATAAAGAGATTCTTACCTTTGAGTAACCTTGTGAATCCTTCACACCCCACTTACAAGAACTCTCTCTCAAACACTCTCCCAAAATAATCTTTCACTTGCTTTCTAAGAAATCATGAAGAACAACATTTTTAAGCCAATTTCTATGGACCTTTTATATGTAAGACATGAAAAACCATCCGGAAAACTAAAATTTTCCATTTTGAGCAGGTACGATCGTACAATAAGATCGTATTTCATATGTATGAATAGTTCAAAAACTGCTATGTAAGAACCTGTATGATATATTTTCATGTTCGTACTATATGAACGGTTAAGAAAATTTTTTGCTTCATCCGGACAAAAAGATACACCACATTTTTATACTGCAGACATCGTCTGTATAAACTATATATCATACAGTACCATCAGTTCAGAAAATCATGATGTTCATTGGGAGGAAAAGGAGCATGTTCTTTTGTTACTCTGGATATCATCTGTACTAACTGTGTATCGTATAGTACGATCAGTTTAAAAATTTTTGACGTTCGTAGGGATGAAAAGGAACTCGTTCTTTTCATACTCTGGACATCATCTATATAAAGGTAACTTCATACAATATGAATAGTTTAGAAAAATTTAGAAATCATAGGGATGAACAGGAACCCATTCTTTTTGTATTATGGAAGTCGTTTGTATGAAGGTAACTTTGTACAATACGAACAGTTTAAAAAAAATTAGAAATTATCAGGACGAACATGGATGTATCTATTTTGTACTATGGATGTCGTCTGTACGAAGAAGGATTCATATAATATGATCACTACTTAGAAAAATTTTATTCTCCATTTAACTGCTTGTAGGAGAAAATAATTGCACAAATCGTTACATATGAAAAGAAATCATATAGTACGATTAGTTTAAAAAATTATAAATTTTAAACACTCTCATAGTGTGTGTGTATGTGTGTGTGTGTGTGTGTGTGTGTGTGTGTGTGTGTTCATAGTTACTTAATTACAATCACACTCTCTTAGACTCAATAAAATGAAAAATATATAGTCCATTTATAATTAACTCTAATCTAATCTGATTTGAAGTATTCAATAATCTAGAGTATGATTTCCCTGAAATGTTAGTACATACAAACAACAAAAGCAATATATCCAAAATATATTAGGAGAAATTATAATTAAAATAATAATATTTTGAATCATCAAAAACACACATGTTGCAATAATCTTAACAATAAAAAAACTAAGTTTTAACAATCTCAACAAAACTCCCTCTCACACTTCCTTGAAACCTACAAAGATATTCTCCCTCTCTTAAAAACTCCATAATTTCTCTCCCAAGCTCTAGGCTCTCTCCTTAAGTTTTATTCAGAAGAAATAACTTAATAAATGGCGAAAAGACTTATTAAAAGTCTGATGAGAAAGCTTAAATAAAGGGCTTCAAGAAATCCTAAAAATACAAATTTATCAATCTCAGATCATGCAGTAAGATCCCTGATCGTACAGTATGATTAGTTCAATATATCCCTATTAGTTATGCACGAAGAGTAAGGCGTTATACGACTAACTCAAGTATTTGACTTGATCGTCTGGTATGATATAATTATCATCCAATATAACTAGTGTAATTAAATTAGATTATTATCTTGTACAATTAGCAACAATAAAATATCATCCCATATAAAGAAAGGGTCATATTGTATAATTTGTCCAATCGTATAGTACGATCTTACTGGACCCATTAATATCATACAATACAATACAAATCGTATAGTATAATTCATACATAATTTATATTTCAAAATATTGACTAAATTATATTTGGTGACTAAGATCATGATTTCAACTGTTCTTCTAGTGCGATTAGTTTAAATAGCTTTATTACATAATTAGTTGTTTTTATGATTTTCTAAGTAGCTGATCGTACAATATGATACTTATTGTACAGTATGATTAGTTTATAAAATTATTCTTCTAATTTTTCTCTTTATCTCATTCACATGAGTATGTGTTTGCATGATTATTAGACCAGCATAATCCTTTATAAGACTTTTACTAAAGAAATTGAAAAAAAAAACATAATTGAATTTTAATGACTCTTTCAATATATCATATTCTAGCTAATCTTTCGCCCTGAATCTTCATTGAATGGTGCATGACATACCTAAAATATTAGTATACACATAAACAAATATATAATAAAAAATGCTAAGAGACACAAAAATGTAATCATTAATCTTTATTATCATCAAAACCATAAACTTGAAAGCCCGAGTTATAATAATATCCACCTTTTTGATGAAGGCAAATATTATTGGATTAATTTGTAAATTAATATTATTTTCTCCTAATCTACCCCTTACTAACATAATTATAATTAAAAAAGGAAAAAATATTTTTTTTTTTCATTTTTTATATTTATTTATTTATTATTATTATTTATTTTATTCAAGAATGAAACTAGATAACAGATAAAAAATGCAATATTTTGAAAATAAACAACAGATGAATAAATGCAACTAAATATCATCTCCCTCTTTTTATATCACAAAAAAGAGACAAAATACAACACCTAAAATTGAACTATATGTAGAAAAAAATGACAATATGCAATCATACATAAAACATAATTATTAATAATAAAACAAGAAAACATAATAGATAAACAAACACAAAACCAAAACTTATACATGATTAGAATTAATAATTGAATCCTTGATTGTTCAGCATAAGTTTGTTACCTTATCATCTTGCTCTTATTCTGAGGAGTCAGAAGCTAAGTATGCCCAGGAGATTTTTAGCTTCTTTTCATTTCCCCTTTCTACATTTGGCTTATTTTCACCCTTTTACTTTATGAAGTGGTTTTTAAATTGGGGCATTCATATTTCAAATGTCCAAGTTTCCTACTCCAAAAAAAATAATGTCAGAAGAAAACTTGTCATTTACATTTTTTACCTTTGCTCCACTTTTGTTCATGTTTGTGCTTGCGCATTAGAAGACTTTTGAATTGGCTTGTTATTAGCATTATCTCCTCAGTCTTATCATGTTCTGAGCCATTTTTATCTATGTCTTTTGACATTAGCACTATAGCCTTCCCATCCCCTATATCAAAAGTCTTTGACTCACACTTTGCTCATAGGAAATAAGTGAGCCAAGCATATTATCAATACAATAAGCATTCATGTCTTTTGATTCACATATAACAGTGGCTTTGGCATCAAACTTATCAGTTAGACAATATAAAATTTCGTTGACCTTCTCTGAGTTTAAAAGTTCTCATCCTAAAGCATATAATGATGTCACTATTTGAGTAAATCTAATGTACATGTGTAGGATAGACTCATAAGATGTCATGCAAAAAAAAGTTCATAATTATGCTATAATCCATTTAACTTAGGTTATTTAACTTCACTAATACATTTGTATGTAATGCATAATCTATCCCAAATATCTTTGCCAGTGGTATAAGTAGAAACTCTCATATAATCTTTAGACAGGTGCAAAAAAAAATTATTTTAAGAATTTAGCATTTAGTTGTGCAAAAATGTTTCTTCTATATTCCATTTAATAAAAGGAATGTTAGTTTTGACTCCTTTAACAATTCATAATGGTACAGAATAACCATTTTGAATCATATGCCACATTAAAAAATTAATGGATTGTAAAAATGTAGACATATAGATTTTCCAAAAATTAAAATGAATGTTTTCAAATAATGGTATACTAGTAATAGAGTAACCTTCTATGGTGTTCCTATTGTTGAAGTATACCATTGATCATTTACCTCTAGGTTTTCTAAAAAAACTATTTTAAGTGCCATTTTGATACCACTTAAAGTTCAATAAGGAAGTTAATCCTAAGTGAACTTTTTTCTAAGCACACTAATACAAAAGTAATACTTTCATTTTGATGCAGAAACTAATTATCTTGTAAGAAGATGTAGTAGAAATGATGATATTCTAATCAACACAACAAAAAATAGCAATAAGAGATTTTCACCAAGCAGTTATCATATAAAATTAAATGTGAAAAAAGTAAAAATGTGGAATATAGAAAATTAGAACAAACACACTAGAATATAGAAAATTAGAACAACACACTAGAATCTTCTTCCCTTAACTTCCCTTAAGATAAACCTTGAAGCATAGAGGAACTAAGGTGCAAGTTCGCTAGAGCAACTATGTTAAACTCCCTCTCACACTCCCCTAAAACCCATAAGGATTTTCTCTCTCTCTCACAAACTCCACCATTTTTCTCCCAAGCTCTATGCTATCTCTTAAAGCTTTCTCCAAAAGAAATAACTCAATGAATGACAAAAAAACTCATATAAAGCCTTATGAGAAAGCTTAAATAGAGGCCTTCAAGAAACTCTAAAAACTCAAATATGTTGACTATGATCGTATAGTTTGATTAATTCACTATATCCTTATTTGTTCTGTATAAAGAGTAAGGTGTTGTACGATCAGTTTAATTATTTGAGCTAATCATTTAGTATGATATAATCATCATCAAGTATGATTAGTACAATCAAATTGGATTGTTATCCCGTATGATTGGTGATGATAAATATTATCCATTATAAAAATTAGTTCGTACAATACGATTTATCAAATAGTATAGTATGATCTTACTGGACCAATTAATTCAAATTTGATTCCTAATTATAGGATTAATTTAGCTAAGATTTAATTACATTATAAAATATGATATATATCATATAGTGTGATACATATCATACAATACTATCAGTACATAATTTATATTTCAAAATATTGCCTAAACTATGTTTGGCGGCTAAGATCATGATTTCAACTAATCATTTTGTACGATCAAGATCATCCAGTATAATTAATTCAAATAGCTTTAATTATAGAATTAGCAATTTTAATGATTTTTTTAGTAGATCATCATATAGTATAGTACCTATCGTACACTACGATTAATTCAAAAAATTTGTCTTCTCATTTTTTCTCTCTATCTCATTCCCATGAGTTTATGTGTGTACGATCACCATACTAGTATATACCTTTATAGGACTTTAACTCAAGATATTGAAAAATATATAATTAAATTTTACAGACTCTTTTAGCATATCTTATTATACACAATCTTGAGCTCTGAATATTCATTGAATGGTGCATGATATACTTAAATTGTTAGTACACACAAAAGAAAATACATAGTACAAGTGCTATGAGACACAAAGATGAAATCACTAATATTTATTATCATCAAAACCATAAACTTGAAAGCCCGAGTTACAATAATATCCTCCTTTTTGATGAATGCAAATATTATTGGTTGAATTTGAAAATTAATATTATTTTCTCTTAATCTCCCCCATACTAAGAGAATTTTATTTAAAAATAGGGGAAAATATTTATTTTTATTTTTTATATATTTTCTCAAAAAATTTTGGATTTTTTTCTTTCTTTATTTATTTTTATTTTATTTAAGAAAAAAATGAAACTAGATAATAGATAAAAAGTACAAAATGTAAATAAATAAAACACAGATAAACAAATGCAACCAAATATCTTCTATCCCTTTTGACATCACAAAAAAGAGAAAAAATACAACACCTAAAATTAAACTACATGTAGAAAAAATGACAACATTCAATCATATATAAAAAATAATTATTAAAAACCAAACAAGCAAATAAAACAAATAAACAAACATAGCCAAAACTTATACTTGATTGAAATTAACATTTGAATCCTTGACTGTTTAGCATAAGCTTGTTACCTCATCATCTTGCTCCTATTTTGATGATTTAGAAGCTAAGTATGCCTAGGAGATTTTTTTCTTCTTTTCATTTCCTCTTTTACATTTGGCTTCTTTTCACCCTTTTTCTTTACTGGTTGATTTTTCAAATTAGGGCTTTCATATTTCTGATGTCTAGGTCTCCTACGTCCAAAATAAATAATGTCGGAAGGAAACATTTCATATTTACCATTTTTACCTTTGCTCCATTTTTGTTCACGCTCATGTTTGCGTTTCAGGGGACTTTTAAATTGGCTTGTTATTAACATTATCTCCTCACTCTCATCTTATCCGAAGACATTTTTATCTATGTCTTTTGACATTAGTACTATCTGAACCAACCATCCTATCTGATTTCCAAACACTCGATGTCTCAGAAATATTTAAAATATCATTTCTCGCCAAAATCATTGGGATTTCTTCTTTCTTCCATCTTTAGATCATTATGATCCCTTCCACAATTAAATTCTTGATACTCCAAGATCTCCCTTGCACCCATAAAACCTTTACCTTTCTCCATATCTGATCACCCATATTACTTCATAAAGTTGTTCTCCATTAGCACATAATCAATCACCTTAACAACTCTACCTACATGCTTTTAACCACAATCTTCAACATTCATAGCCATAAAACCTTTACCTTTCTCATATGTTTTCTCTAAATAAACAAAAATCATATGTAGATCCTCCTTACTCTCTCTATATTTCTCCATCAAACCTCTCAAAAAAGTATGGCTTCCATAATAGAAATACCCGGCATGAATCATAATTGATTTTGCAAAATTTTTCAACAAAAAATATCTACAATATGAACCCTAAATCTAATGTTTAAAAAGAAATTACAAAAAAAAAAAAACCTAAGGCGACAGGAGGGAGGCGACGTGAGGGAGGTGACGGGAGGGAGGCGGAAACTCACGGTCAAAAAGCGTGCTTTCCCCGGCGACGAATGCGGTGATCATCAGCGACGTCCGGTGATCAGTCGGTGACGTCGATCTACGTCGAGCGGACGGAGGGCGACGAGGGAGAGAAAAATTGGTGAGAGAAATAAACGAAAGAAATGAGCAGCCGTCGGGCTCGGGTTCGGAAATAGGGTTTATGCTGGCGGATTTTCCAGCTTCCCGGACGCCAGAAACATTTCCTGCACAAAATGAGTCGGTCCTAAGTCATTGAGTTTAAATACGCCGACATTTATCCACCGGTACTTTTCCGCCGCAAAGTGCGCCGCAAAAATAAATTACTGTTATTAACTGGCGTATTTTCCGGCGCAATATCCGTCGGTATGTTACCGGCGTCATATGGCCGGAAAATACGCCGTAGACATTCCTTCGTATTATGCGCCGCTACAGGCGCCTTGTGTTCCGACGCAATTGTATTCGCCGATAAATTCTGCCGGTAAACGCGTGTTTTCCTGTAGTGTAACCTGCATCCAAAAGTTTTTTACTCACACTTTGCTTGCAAGCAATGAGTGAGCCAAACATATTATCAATAAAATAAGAATTCAAGTCTTTTGATTCATATATATAGCAATGACTTTGGTATCAAACTTATTAGGTAGATAATATAAAATTTTGTTGACTTACTCCAAGTTTGAAAAATCTCTAGCTAAAGCATTAAATGATGTCACTATTTGAGTAAATCTAGTGTACATGTCTACGATAATCTCAAAAGGTTTCATGCAAAAAAGTTGGTAATTATGCAATAATATATTTAACATAGATTTTTTGACTTCACTAGTACCTTCGTATGTAATGCATAGTCTATCCCAAATATCCTTGCTAGTGGTATAACTAAAAACACTCATATAATCATTGGACTTAAGTGCACAAAAAAATTGTTTAAGCATTTAACATTTAGTTGTGCAAAAATTTTTTCTTCTCTACTCCATTCAGTAAAAAGAATATTTGTTTTTACTCCTTTAATAATTTGTGACGGTACATAATAACCAGTTTGAATTATATGCCACATTCAAAAATCAATGGATTATAAAATATAGACATACGAAGTTTCCAAAAATTAGAAGGAATGTTTTCAAATAATGGTGGACGAGTAATAGAGTAACTTTCTATGGTGTTCCTATTTCTGAAATGCGGCATTAATTTTTTTCCTCTAGGTTTTCTTAAACACTATTTTGAGTTCCGCTCTGAAACCACTTTAAAGTTCAATAAGGATGTTAAGCCCTAAGTGAACTTGTCCTTAAGCACACTAATATAAAAATAATACTTTCACTTTGATGTAGAAGCTAATTAACTTTTAAGAAGATCCAGTAGTGATAATGATATTCTAATTAACATAACAAAAAATAGCTATCAAAGATTTTCATCTTGCAACTACCATAGAAAATTAAATGCGAGGAAGTAAAAAAGTGGAAAATAGAAATTCAGAACAAATACACTAGAAATTTATAGTGGTTCAGTTAAATCATGAACTACGTCCACTCCTCAGAATTCTCCTCTACCGGTATTATATTATCACTATAGTGTATATTCTTTAGCCCCCATAACTAGGCGAATAAGCCCTTACAAAATCTCTTTCACCAACTTAGTGTGGTAGAGGATTGTAATCCTTTTTACCATCCTAGTCAGGCAGAGAACTTGGAATCTTTTTCACCCTTCTGGTGAGGAAGAGAACCTAGAATAATTTTTCAACCTCATAGTGATAACAGAGAACCTGGAATCCTTTCCACCCTCCTGGTGAGGCAAATAACCTTGAAATCACTTTCACCTTCCCCGGTGCGGCGGAGTAACTAGGTCCTTTATCACCAAAGATATCTTCTTCCCAAAACTTCCCTCAAGACAAATCTTGATGTATTGAGGAACTCAGGTACAAGTTCACTGGAGCTACCATGTGAAACTCCCTCTCACACTCCCTTGAAACTCACAAGGATCTTCTCCCTCACTAACAAGCTCCACCATTTCTCTTCCAAGCTCTAGGCTCTTTGTACAAGCTTTCTTTAGAAGAAACAATTCAATGAATGGAAAAAAGACTTATATAAATTCTTATGAGAAAACTTAAATAGAGGGCTTCAAAAAATCCTAATAACTCAAATATGTCAGCTTTGATCGTACAATACGATTAGTTCACTATATCCCATTTAGTATTATATGAAGAGTAAGGAATTGTACAGTCCATTCATGCATTTGATTGTACAATACGATTAGTTCACTATATCCCATTTATTATTATATGAAGAGTAAGGCATTGTATAATCCATTCATGTATTTGAGCTGATCATTGAATATGATATAATCATAGTCTATTATGATTAATACAATTAAATTGGAGTATTGTCTCATACAATTGGTGATGATAAAATATCATTTCATGCAAAGATTAGGTCGCACGGTACGATTTTTCCAATCGTATAGTATGATCTTACTAGACCAATTAATCTAAATTTGATTCCTATTTACAAGATTAATTTAGGCAAGGTTTAATTACACTGCATAGAACAATACATGTCGTACAATATGATTAGTGCATAATTTATATTTAAAAATACGGCCTAAATTATGTTTTGCGCCCTTCCTTCTCGAATTCACATAAAAATAATGCTTCAGAACTTTTTAGCCCTCTTTTGCTCGTCCTAACTCTGTGCTCATTTGAAACCTTTCTCCATCATTTTTATTAATTTTTTGTTTCAAACATTTAAAAGTAAATCTCCATCTCTTTAAAGTTTTACAACCAATTTGAAGTTTCATATGATAGATTTTAAATAAGAAGGGTTTGATATTGATATGTTTATATTTTTTTCTTGGAAATTTATTTTGATTTGAGTGTCTCTTTCATATTACCTATTTTTAACTAAATTATACTATATATTCATGTTAGATTTATGTTATTTTTCTTTATCATAGGAATATTGTATATTTGTGTTAAAATTTATGCTATAGAAAATGTGTGTTAATGTAAAAAATTACTTGTTACTTTATATTCATATTTATTGAACTATTTATTTATATTTTGAATATTTTTGAAAAAAAAAATGTGCTAGTGGAAATAATTTAAATATAGATAAAATAATTTATCAATTTAAAATTTTGGACTGTCATTGTTTTGTGACAAACTATACTTGGATATACGAAGCTAAAGGTCATCTATCTATAATAGACTATTATCTGGTTGAAAAGAACTAATAAATGAATTTGTCAAGAGAATCGAATATGTCATTCATGTGGTATGTCATTTGCTTTTATTTTTATCATATCAAAACTTTAGGTGTTCTTACTCAAAGCAAAATAAATTATGCGTGCCTTACACTTGATGAGATTACGTTAAATTTATACCATAAAAGATTCCTATCAAATTATTGGTTCTAGACTTCGCATGGAGAGTACGAGCCTTATTTCAAAAGTCAATGCAGTCCTCAACAAGTTACAAAAATAGTAGATGATGAAAACATAAGGATGTAGAAGATATGGTTTTTCATGTTGATGGATCATAAATTAGAAAACATGTAGAGTTGACACTAAACATCAATGCACATAACATTTATTAATTAGTACATACAACTCATCAATCATTTTGGGATGTGTGCATCTCTCATTCTAATTTATCAATTGTCATTAGCATGTTCAGTTTTAAGATAAAATATAATGCTCATCGTGAGTGTTTTAATCAATTTAATGGATTGTTGAAATAAATTAATTTAGTATTGGACAATTTTACTCTACTATATTTATACAAAATGAAAAGTTTAGTATCCAAATTAAGCATGGGTAATAGAAAAAGTAGATTATTGCATTAACAATTACATGTTATGAATCATTATATGATGTTATAAGTTTTCATGGATAGTCCATACTTAATGAGAGATTTATTAAATTTTTTAGCACCATCATGATCCCAATTACAAACATCCTTAAAAAGGATAAGTTTGCATGTATTAGTAATGCAACCAAAATCTTGGATAGTCCTCATGACCTACTCACCTATCCTTTGACTGCTTTATTTTTCCATGCCTATTGAAGTCTCTTATGATACCTCTTAGATCGACATAGGTGGGGTGCTTTGTTAAAAAAATATTGTTGCTTATTTTATTAAAATTTAAATGAGGGAAAACAACACCACTTCACTTATGATAGAGAATTTTTTATTGGTATCTAATCTCTTAAACACTAGAGACACTAATTACTACATAATGAATTTGTCCTACATTATGAGCATCATGCCGTAAAGATTGGTTGTTAATAAATATAGGCCTTAAGATTTGTGCTTGGGTATAACCTCAAAATTAGATTCTTACTCAAAATCTTTAATTGTGCTTAAGATGAAATCTTAATACTTATTACTTGGGTTTAAATCCAATTTTAAATAATTATTGATTAGACTCATTCAATTATCTCAAATTAGATATATTCAAACTTGTACTTCGGATACATACTAAAGATTAGTATTTAATACTTGGGATTCCTTCATTTTACTTTAGAGAATATCTTAGGTTTTGCATAAGATAGCCTTCCAAGGCTAGTTTCTTGGTCCTCTTTAGTTTTACTTAAGGTGGTACCTTTTGAATTTTGTTTAATGCCATGCCTTAAGATTATAATTAATTATCCTAAACTTCTTTAATTCTGCCAAAGTTTAGAGCTTAGGAAATTTTCTTGATACTTCTAAGTCTATTATTATATTATTAGGTTTCCTATATTGTGCATATGTTTAAACCATAGAACTTAATCTTGAAATTAAATTTCAAGGCTGTTTTTAATTAATCTAAATTCTCTAACTATGCTTTAGAGCTTAATACTTTAAGGATATTTTTAGCTAACCCAAACTTCTATAGTTAAAAGCCTAGGGTGCTTGAAATTTCCTTTGAAGTCTAGTCCATTAAGTAGGCTTCCATGATAGCGCTTCAAATGGAATCTTAAGACTCATGCTTAAAATATATTCTAGACTAATTTATTAACAAACTTCTCTAGTTCCACCTAAGGGTGATACTTAAGGATTTATGCTTGAGATCTTTCATCCTGTACTGGTTAACTTAGACTTCTACAATTTTGCCAAAGTTTTGAGCAAAAGGATTTCAATTAAATGGAATAAATTGAAAGTTGGGTCATTACCTAAAATTCCTTGATTGTGCCTTAGTTTGATTCATAGGACTCTTAATTAAAATAATTTCTTAATATTAGTATTAATTGGCCCAAGCTTCACTCACTGTGTTAAGTATAAATTCCAAGGCTAGTTTATAGGTTTCTTTAATAATAATTCTTAATAATGAGACAATGAAATCAAGATAGGAGGGAAAAAATACAATAAAGCTATGCCTTTATAAGATGTCGAAGTCATCACTCATAGTAGCTACAATACATATATTTACATTAATGGACACTATTGACCAAATTCAATAAGCATATGATAACAATTCTTGAAAAAATATGTAATTGATGTAACTGACTATGCAATGCCATAGAGGTAAAGGCACTACTTAGACTGGTAGGTTAGATTGTAAAATAATATATTCTTAAAAAAAAATAGTATTATGATAAAGATCATAATAAAAGGTACTGATCACAATTGAGAATTTTATAATTGTTCCTAAGATGAAATCAAAGGCATAAATTTATAATTTTGAATAATCAATATTCTTCTCCAACTACTAGAAACAAATCCTTTTACTTTATTTAAGTACAATAGAGATGTATACATGTGTATATTTATAGTAGTATAATTATAGTACGTATTGTCCCTAGTTTATCACAAACCAATGGCTTGGTTTTTATCAGTTGACATGTCATTCGTTAAAAGAAAAACCTTTAGAGGTAGTGGATGCATATACCAAAAATTAGTAGAAGGAATATCATTGTGAGGAGCAGAGAGGTGGAGAGCCAATTGAATCAAAATCACTATCACTACACCTCAAGTTGAGGGGTGAACAAACCATTAATTTATCCTAGAGAATTTGGAAGCGTGGAATAGGCAAGGACTTGGTAAAAATATCAGCTAATTGATATGTCGTGGAGATGTGATAAATAAAAAATACTTTGAACTGATACATTCTTAAATTAAAATGATGATCTATCTCGATGTGTTTGGTGCGAGCATGAACAATTGGATTGCTGGTAATAGACATAGCAAATATGTTTTCACAAAATAGTGGTGTAGTATCCAATAAAATGAAAAATCCAAATAGTGAAGATGAAGCCACATAAGTTCTACGGTGGGAATAACTAGGGAGCAATATTTAACTTTTGTGAAAGATTAGTGACTTTTTTTTTATTTTTTACATGCCATGAGAGTAATGTGTTGCTAAGAAAAACACAATAGCGTATTGTTGACTTACGATCATGAACATCACTAGCTCAATCAACATCAAAGAAAGCATAAAGTTGTAGTTTTCCTCTTTGAATAAGCAGCCCATGAGTAAGAGCACGAGAATGTATTTAAGGAGCTAGAAGTGGCAGGTAATAGGAGAATGCATGTGCTGGCAAATTTTGTTTACAACAAAAGCAACATCTGGCTGAGTTGAAGCAAGTTATTATAGAGAATTAGCCAATTGTCGGAAGAGAGCAATATCATGAAATTGAGCTTGTGAGTTATTAGCTTTCAGACTTTTGGAGGTTAGGGGATTGGAGAGAGGTTTGTAATGTGACGTTCCAGCATGTACCTTGAGATTTTAGAGCATGAAACTTAGTGGAAAGAGCTTTGAATCATTCAAGATCTTTAATGGCCAAACTATAATATGTTAGAGAAGTAGACAATGTGATTGAGATCAAGAATTTGATGGGGCTTGAGATTATTGATTTGAAGAAAAATGACTATAGGGTGATGAATAGGTAGAGAAGGTGAGTGAGAGGATGTTGATGTAGGAGAAGATGATGATGTGGAAGAAGATGGAAGCAGAGTAGAAGGGAAATACTGAACATTTAAGTTATAGGAGGAAGTAGTTAGTGGAGTAAATTGGGTAATAAGTGAAGAAGGAAGTGGAGGAAGATTAAAATTGTTTGGTGCCGTAAATAATATAACTTAAGTATTGTTGGTTGAAGAGCTAATGGTTGAGAAGAAGATTCATCAAATTGAACAAGTTGATAGATAATTATGTGAACATTAAGAGGGTTATAACACTTAAGCCTTTTTGTGAGTGGCATAATTGAGAAAGACACACAGAGTTAAATAAAGGGTAAGTTTGTGAGGGGAATATGGACGAAGCCTTGGATAACATCGATAGCCAAATACTCCAATATGAGTTTAGTTGGGAGGAATATTATATCAAAAATGAAATGGAGAGAGATATGAAGTAGTAGAGGTGGGAAGCAAATTTTTAGGTATATTATAGTGAGTAGTGCATTAACCCAAAAATGAGCTCGTTAGTTTCCCTCAATAAGCATAGTATGAATTATTTCTAGCAAGTGGCAATGTTTTCATTTGGCGAAGCCATTTTGCTAGTGGGCATATGGCAAATATATTGATGATGAATGTCATTCTTAATCAAAAATAGTTTTAGATATGTATTGAAAAATAAACCTCGAAAATTAATTTGAAGTGTGCATATAGATTTGTTAAATTGTTATTCAAACATAGCTTTCAAGATGAGGAAATTATTTGTAACTTTCGATTTATGTTGCATTGGGCATAACCAAATATAGTGTGTAAAATCAATGAACAACACAGAGAAATGAAAGCCATTTGTAGAGAGAACAAGGGACATACTCCTAAAATTGCATGTTTAAGCTAAACAGGATAAGTAGTAATACTATATGATTCATTAAATGAAAGCCTACGACTCTTAGCAAGAGCACATGAATTAAAAACAATAGATGATGTAGAAGGAAAAACATAGAAATGAGGAAGTTGTTTTGCTAATACAACTAAAGTGAAGGAGTTGTGGTGTCCCAAATGATGATGTTAGAGTGTTGTGGAGGAAGAAACTAAAATAAAAGTATGAGCAAGAACAAAAGAAGGCATAGAGTTGATTGAGACTGGATAAAGACCGTTATGGAAGGGATTGTAGAGAAGTATGTGTTGATTCTTTTGATCAGTTATTGCGTATATGGAGTCATCGAAGGAGATTGAGCAGTTATTGAACAAAGAGTTTGGAAATAATAAGAAGATTATGGGAATGGTTGTGGACATGAAGAAGAGGGGTTAAAGAAAGCTTACGTGAAGGAGTGGGGAGAAGACCTTTGACATGAAGTTTAAGTAGATAATTGCCATTGCCAATGAGAACAAGATATGAGCTTTGATAAGGGGAGGCTTGCGTGAGGGATTGAATGTTAGGAGTGAGGTGAGCTATTACACCATTGTCTAGGTACCATGGGAAAGAGGGTGACAGACAAGCATTAGTAAGTAGTGCGTGAGTGGAATGAGAGGTTGGTGTAGCGTAGTTGAGATCGGTTTGATGCTAGAATGTGAGTGTGGAATGATCACATTTATCACAAATTTGACAAGAAATTGATGTCTGAAAATTGTCGCATAAGAAAGATAATTAGTCATAGAATAATTTTCATGATGAGAGAATGCAACTCATTCTTTAGTTGTATAACATGAGACCGATTTGTAGGTTGTAGACAATGCTAATCAAGAGTAGTTCAAATGTACGAGAATGTGTCTAGATAAATAATGTAAGAAAGAATAGATAGAGAAATTGTGGAGTAGAGTACAACAACAAAATTTTGGTCCACAAGCAGCCATAATGTTTAGTGAAGATTTAGCATCAGCTGATGGTCATTGTAGATGGAGTGTTTGGATGGGCATGTGGTTGTGCCATCAAAGTATCCATTAAAGCAATAAGCAGTGAATATTTTAAGAAATTGAGAACGAAAGTGGGATAATTATCAGTAAAGAATTGAATGTTACTGTTTGCATATATATTTTGAGCTCAATGTCTGGAGATTGAAGGCACTGATACCATGCTAAATAACATAGTTGGTATGTATGAAATGAAAACAGAAAATAAACAAAAGGAAGAAGGAAACTACAGAAAAGTTTTATTATAAACTTCAGTAGTTTTTCATCACATATTTCGGCACAATAGAGATGTATATATATATGTGTATCTATAGTTAGCATAATTACCGGATTACCCCAAGTTTATTACAAACCAACGGCTAGAATTGTATCAGCTTAGATATGATGAGCTATAAGCAAAACCTGCAGAGGAAGTGGTTGCATATACCGAAATCTGGTAAAAGGAATATCATTGTGAGTAGAGATGTGGAGAGCCAACTGAACAATTATCACTATCAGAGGGAGGGGTTATTGCCCACATGGTTTTTATTTATTTATTATTATTATTATTATTTAAACAAGGAGGCTATTTACTAATTTATCGCTTTATTTCTTTTGATCCTTAACACAATTAGATTTGTCTATTATAGTTCCACAAGGAAATGAGGACTTGCAAGATATTTGATCAAATTCCTTAATGATTTTGAATACATACACGAAGTCATCAAGGTTTTATAAGATTCTTCTTCCCACTCGTGGCGAGCATTTACTATTTGGCTTTTATATACCGATGGAAATTATTTCTTCTCTTCTTTGTTTTCTTTCTTCTCTTCTTTCTTTTCTTCCTTCTTCTCTTCCTTTTTCTCCTCTTTCTTTTCTTCTTTCTTCTCCTCTTTAGCTGGTCCAACTGATATGATGTCAATCTTCCCTATTTTCCTCAGCTTCTTTGCGATTGCTATTGTGTCCATTTCACCTACGACTGTCAGTTTCTGCTCTTTAAGATCAGCAGCTATGGAGTCAATCCCTGTTTAAGAGAAGAAGTTGATAGTGTCATGTAAAGCCTACAATAGGAATAAGTTTGATGGTTTAATCATGCAAAGTTTCATGTTCCAACCATTACCTAATGATAGATTGTTATATTCCATCACTCAGTTCCATCATATATCGTTCATCTCATTACGGTAATTGAAGTCATCCTTGAAAAAATAGTTAATGAAAAAATAAATGTTGGAATTATTCAAACTTTAAAGGTAGAGAAAACCTTAATTTCATATTGTTTTTGGCTACTTAGAGCTTTCATTTTCTAAATAGTTTCGAAATTTGAAGAACTGTATGAAACATCCTACCTTCTATTTGTTTCAACCTGAATCATGTAATTTAAAGTATCTCATCTAAGCATTATTTATCATTCATAACAAAGAAAGCATAAATAATTAACAATTAAAATATCATGTAAAAGGAATTCTAAATCTGGCTGGTGTTTTAATTTGTTAGTTATCTATTTTGTAGAAAATTGATGACTTTTTGTTGCTAGGTACCGTTAATTTGACTCTGCTACCCAATTAATCATGACACAGTTGTGGTTTTAGGAGCATTCTATATTTATGTTGAAAGTTTGAGCTTTCAGTGCCCCCTTTAGCTTCCTATGCTACGTTGTTAGCATACTGTTACTTGAAAGAATCCTAAATATCTTAAACGCTGGAGTTCTAACTTCACATATAGACTGATAAACACATACTAATCATCACTGTTTGAATACTTTCAAGTAAGGAATAAATGATAGGGTTATGGTCTTTAATAGGCAAAACAGTTCAAGCACGCTTTGATATCATGAAACCCCTCAAATTCTCTTCTTGCTTGCTTCCATGGCTAGGCTCGTTCTAATTTGCTTGCTTTATTTCAACTAGCAATATGTCATATAAACGATTTCCATAAAGGCAACATAATCAAAGCACTAAACTACTATAAATCTGACAACTTTTAGGTCATTTTCTCTTCAAATATCCACCAGATCCAAATCTAACATATAATAGAAAGTGAAACCACAGAATTTCCAATTAAAAGAATGCTTAAAATATCAGATGAAAAGTCAGGTATTGGGAAAGTACCAAAGATATCAGCCACAGCCTCTATGGCTTTCTGCTTTGTCTTCTCATCATTCATGGCCAGAAGCTTGAGAACAATCTTTTGCTATTTGTTTATCAAACAACAAAATTAGAAAATAGTCTGATGTTAAGAAGATTAAATTCAGTTATAAAATAGAATAATTCAGCTTGATATTGATTTGCATACCTGCACCATGGCAGAAATGGGAAAGGGAGACTTATCTCCCTCTGTAGATGATGAACAGCAAGAGTTAGACAGACATCAGTTTCTCAGAGCCATATATAGTGCTTATGATCATTTGTTCATGCGGAACATGTATATGATACCAGTACAGAGAAGATTTGCAACTTTTTTTTGGGAAGTTTCGCAAGTATGCTTGGTGATGAAGCTTGGATAGTTATTCCTGAGGAATAACGCAAGAGGGCAATAGCGTGTTAAATGCGTAATCTTTGCTAGTGCTGCTAATGATGCCGCCCACGGCCCACAAGATGGAAAAGGACAGCGTTTTATCTGCTTTATTTTAAAACCCTTCAAAATTTTCATAGATTTGCCTAACTTATTATTTTAGCTTTATATGATTATAATGCTCACAATTAAAGAAATATGCCCGAGGTTTCATTTTCTGAAGAAATATGTCAAAAGTTGATTTCAAATAAAGCTAGCATTCTTCTATTCAAGGATTGCTTATTAAATAGTTTGAATGGGTTTAAATTTGAATATTAATCTATTCTTAATTCGAATATAATTTGAATATGTTGGAGCCAATGTTGAACCAATGTCAACAAAGCTTACTAGTGCGAGCCTTGTGAAAATGTAGTTGGAGTTCATTGGGGGCTCATGGACAGGGCTAATAAAGCTCGGTTGAGCAAGCATCTTGGGACCGCAATGGTAGTTTATTATGATTTCGTAGTTTATTATGATTTCACTAAAAGAACCTATGACATGCGAGGCGAAATAATTTCATGATGGGAGGGATTATAGATGACACCCGTCGCATGTGAGGAGAATAATGTTTCACAATGTAAACTTATTCTGAGAGGCAACAACATGACACAACAAAAATTTAAGCTAGAAATTTCCACTTATTTCAGCAAAAATTATCTCTAGAAATGCCTATATGATGACCCTGCCATCCTATTCCACACGAAAACCAGCACTTGCCCCTATTTAACCCATCTAGTCACCTAGCTCATTCTAAACTATTTTAGCATTGATTTTCATCATTTATTAAAAAAATTAAAGGTAAATTCTACATCTCTTTGAATATTTTTAGTCAATTGAGACTTTGTCTATTAGATTTCATTTAAAAAGGGTATGCAAATTGCAGTGTTTATTGTTTTTTATTTTATTTGTTTAGATTTGAGTTTGTCTTTCACTTAGTGTGTTCTCATAAGATTGTACTCTTATTTTATATTAGATTTACATTTTTATCATTTATATAAGAAATGTGTATTTTTTAATTTGTATATTCATTTTTTATATTTATTATAAGAATATAACATTTTCATTATTGTTAGATTTACTATAGGAAGTTTGTGTTAGAAAAAAAAAAAAAATACATGTCTTAGGGGAAAAATTGTATATTCATTTAGTTTATTAGTGCATGTTTATTATATGTTTCTGAAAAAGAATTTTTCTAGTGAAAAAGAATGCATTTAGCTAATTTATGAATTTAAATTTTGACTATTTATTATGTTTCAATGTATATATTGATATTTATACTCAAATGTTTTAGTTGTATAGTAGAATATTAACTGGCCAAAATAGTCTAATAGATCAAGGGAGTCAAATATTTCAGTCACATGGCATATTAATTGCCTTCATTTTATCAGATGGAAAGTTTAGGTGCCCTTGTGCAAAAGCAGAAAAATCAAGTGTACTGTAAACCCGATGAGGTTATGCTTGATTTATACTATAGAGGCATCTAATCTAATTATTAGTTTCGGACTTCACATGGAGAGCATGAACTACATTTCAACTCTCAATATAGTCCTTCAACAAGTTATACTATAGTAAATGCAAAAATAACTAAGATGTAAGAAGAACTGGAACTCAATGCAGCTCACTTGAAATTTAAAGAACATATAGAGAAGTTGCCTAATACCAATGCACAAAAGTTCTAGGAATTACTACATATGGATTAGAAACTAATCTGAGATGGGTGCACCACTCCTTCTAAGTTAGCTATCATTGTTAGGATTCTCCGTATTAAGACAGAATATAATACTCCTTGTGATTATTTCAAATAATTTAGTAGACTACTGAAAGAAACTAAACCAATAGATAATATAGTTTTGTTAGATTTAT
This sequence comes from Dendrobium catenatum, assembly GCF_001605985.2. NCBI lineage: Eukaryota > Viridiplantae > Streptophyta > Magnoliopsida > Asparagales > Orchidaceae > Dendrobium > Dendrobium catenatum. The sequence goes on along the minus strand of NW_021319800.1, from coordinate 1,475,807 downwards.
ATAAAATAATGAAGTTAGTATCAAAATTAGGCTTGACTACTAGAAAAAATAGATTATTATATTAATGGTTGCATGTTATATTACAAGGATTACTTGACAAAAACTACACGTCGCCATTATAATGCACCATAATTCAAACCAAAATATAGGAAGAATGAAAAAAAAAAAAGTTTCATTCAGCTGATTTCTTTACTTACCCATTATTCTGAGGCTTCAAAAACTTTACACATCAATGAGCTATGATGCAGACCTTATAGATTTATAATTTGTTATTGAACAACATAGATGTGTACTTATGACCACTGATTGATGACATTAATATTTTGTGGGAAGAAAGTGTGTTGCCATATGATATCTTAACTAAACAAAACTTTCAAATGTAAGTAGTGCTATTGTGGGCAATTGGCAACTTTCTATCTTAGAGAATGTTATTAGGTTGGAGTACTATTGGTAAGCTAGCTTGTCCATACTATATGAAGTTAGACATTTTATTTTTCTAAAAATAAGCACATGGACAACAACCCACTATATTGGAATTATTCACACACACACACATCAATTCCAAGAGGATCAATAATGGTTAGATAAAAAAACTATGAAAGCATATATAAGTATTACAATTTCCATTGAAATTATGTGTACAAGTTATTTATTTATTACATATGTTTTGGAAGGACTACATAAGTCTATGTGATGCACAAACATATGCTTTCTTTATTGAACATTTGCGAGATCAATATAGCATTCATATTATAATATTTTCTCCTACTCAGTTGAAGGAATGCATAGAGGGAGAGTGTATGGATTAAGCTCACACGTCTTTCAATGTTTCTTATTGTATACCTACAGGATATACTACTAAACATTGAAAAAAAAAACAAATTAAGTAAATAAATATCGACCAACAAGATAATCAAACAATAAAACTTACTTTTTTTATCAATTAAAGCTCGAATAAAACCAACAATCACATTTAAAGATAAAGAAATCTTTGAGTTACCACAAACTATTAAATATCTTAACAATTATACTGATAAAGAAAAAAAATATAAATAAACCTATCTAATCATCATCTGTCTCCTCCTCCTATCTCTCCTTAGTCTTCTAGGCATGTTGTTGGTGATGCTGCTCCATAAATGTTCGCAACTCAACTTGCATTTGAGCTTGTTACATTTGAGTTTATAACATCTTTTTTTAATTCTTCTATTAAACTAGTGACCCTTCTACTGACTATCTCCTCATGCTCATTACCCGTGAAGGATGTTGAAATTAGATGCCTTAGTCTCGTATGCATTGGTGCTTCTTTTCTTAACAAGTATGATCCTTTTTTAAATTTGCATGTATCTTTTTAAGTTATTTGATGATATCATGCATTTATTCATTAATAAAAAGTAAATGTTATAAGAATGTTCATATACCTTATTGGGGTTGTGTTGTCCTCATTTGTGTCATGAGGTTAACAAAACTCAAATTCAAACCAAATCCAATTTTTTTCAAGTAGTGGTCACCTACTGACCACCACTTGATTTCCCTTATACAATCATCAACAATCACCTAATTGATTTTCATTGATATGGATAAATCAAATTCAATCAATAATAACAAGAGTCTAGTTCAAATAAAAAATTCCAAGCCAAAATTCAAGGTTGAAGGCCCATGTCCTATAACCCTTTTTGGGTGATTTTTCAATCACCTCAAAACCCAAATTAAATGACAACCAATTCATGATATGTCAACTGCATATTGATTAGGCATGTCTTTAAGGTCAACCCTCTAATTTTGAGGCCCATCTTAGATCTCTAATCCCAAAAACTCAATTGAAATTCAAAGGCTGTAAAACATTCAAATATTTACAACTTATGCCACTTCACCTTGCATCTTGTGGAACTTAACCTTGTGACCTTCTCCAAAACCTTTGAACATATCCATATTCTTGTTATAACATGTTTAATAAAAACTACACTTTACCAGACCCTAGTTGACTCAGAGTTAACTAGGAGCCCAAATGACCAAAATGCCCCTTAAGGAGAAAATTGAAGTTATCTCCAAATTTTAACACAGATCAATCAAAGCAACCCATGAAATATATTCCAATGCATGTTAGACATCCTTATAAGCCCATTGGACTTAAACTCAAACCTTTGTCAAGCATGGTCGACCAAGCCAACCCATGTTGACCAAATGCCCCCTTAAGACTTTTAATCGGCTTTTCATACTAAATGGCCTTTACATCACTTGAGACCGCCTCTATTGCTCTAAAATCATCAATCCAAACTTATTTGATTCAACTTCAGACATTATATCAACTTGGTTGACCAAGTCAACCAAGTTTGACCAAATGCGCAAACACTTGAACCTAGCCCAAATCTATTGACCAAAGTATTGCCATGCTAACCTAGGGTCCGACGGTCACCCATTAGATCCCTAAGGGAGTGCCCTTAATGGACCAATATTTTGGTCCACTTGGGTTAGCCATATGGCTTAACCCAAGTGCCCAAAGACAGCTCTTCATGGGCTAAAACTCAATCTAGGTCAAGTCTAACCAAGCAAGCACTTGCATTGGGTCCTCCTTGACCCATTGCATTATCCCATGGGTCAACTAAATAAAATACTTAGGCTGGCCCAAAGTGTCCAAAAATTGCTTAGGTTGAGCTATTTTTAATCTTATGCACCACCAAGCCAAACTAATGCTTGAATTAGGTACACCTTGACCCAATGCATCTTCCCTAGTTAGCCCAACTCTTGGCTTGACCAGGGTTGCACCCAAATCAACCCAAACAACCCAGCTTTGAGTCAACCCAAGACATCTTGGAAAATTGGGCCTCCCTATGCCCAATTGAGCTCAACATGCCCCTAGACTTCCTTTCTACCTCACCCTGACCCGAGTAGTGGTCGGCAACAATCAGAGCGAATAAAAATGAGCTCAGGAAGTCCCCTCAATTTAGAGCCATGTCCAAATCCTTCACAGGGCTTGAGCTCCCCAATTTAGGCTCATAAGTCTCAAGGTGTTTTCCCCTTGTTGTTAGAAAGCATATAATTGTCCCCTTAAGCTGTCACAGCCGTGTAAAGCCATGTCCGAGGTCTTAATAGAGGACCCTTGTCCAAACCTCCTCATTTATACTTGGCTTTTCAAAATCATTCCAAGAGCTTCTTGAGTGTTTCACTAACTTCCCCCACTCTCCATCCCTCTCCATAGGCCATTTTGAGTGAACTTCAATAAACTCTCTCGCCTCCACTCGAAGTCATACCCTGGTGCTCCTTCAATTACGATGTCTGAAGGAGAAGTCTTTTCCACTCTTTGTGAAGTAAAATCCCAACTTGAGCACCCTGCAAAATTAGGTGAATTTCTACTAGCGGGATGTCTCAGATCACACAGAAATATGTTCACGGCTACAGGGACATACAGGAGGTAGAAGAAATAATCAAAGCCATTGATCCTAGTTAAATTCTATAGTCTCAAAGCATGGTTAATCCTGGACATTTGATCTCATATCAGATTTCCCCGATTAATACAATGTTATGAAATTTGCTACAAATGATTGGGCCCATCAATGAAAGGATTTCGTGTGTTAAATCATGCTAACTGGGTATTTGGCATAATTAAGAAATTCCAAAAATTGTAAGGAACTTCAAAAATCATAATTCCTCACACACTTGATCAAATAAGTTATTCTTAGACTCATTGGAATGGTCTTGCAGAGACCTACAAAAGCCCTATAGTCTCTGGCTATGAACCTGCATGAAACTTAGTCAATTATAGTAATAATCCTAGGGGTATTCTTGTAATTTCTCTTAGGATTGAACTCACCATGGATTGGAACCTTGGGGAATCAATCTTGGACATGTCTTTGACATGTCCACAATTTTGTTTGTTTGATTTGAATAAGGGCATGTTTGGGTTAGTTTCAGCCTAGGGTCACTATTTGACCCCTAAATTCAAATTAACCTAATGACATATCAAATGGGAATTAGGGATTTTATTTTGGTGTGCTAGTTGTGCCTAGGGTAAGGGTTAGAAATCCCCATTTCCCCTTAATCCCTAGTCTAGGAAGACTATAGTAAATTGATAAAGGTGGCCATATGGTTACTTTAAGGGATTAGGTTAATCACCTTGGAGGGTCCACCATGGGGCAACAATTTATGGTTTTGGACTATGGGATCCGATAATCCTATGGTCCAAATTTCCTTGAATTTGGAATCTAGTTGGCCCATCTTCTAGGAAACTAAAACTTCACCTTAAAAAATGAATTAAGATTTTATTTAAATCACAATTAATTCAATTTAAATCCTAAAAAAGAAAAATAAAAAATCCTAATTACTCATAATTGAATGTATAATCATAGAAAATTGAAAGCCCTAATATATGGAATTAAAATGAATTTAAAATTAATAATAGTATAAAAATATTAATTAATCAATTAAAATAATTGAAAATACTTAAAAATCCCAAAATGGTCTCAAACACTTGGAATCACCTCTAAAGTAATTATTGGCATTTGGGAGAGATTCCAAGAAGTTTGAGATTGATTTGGTACCAAAATCTCTAAACCTCTCTATTTAAGCAATTAAACAATTAAGAAAAATACACAACATTTCTAAAAATCATAATTAATTCTAGAAAAATCCAAATTGAGGAACAATAATATAATTTTGTTCATCTTAGGGCCTAATATTTATAAAAAATATCAAAATTCTAGAAATTAATTAAAATAAAAAAGTAAAAAAATGGACTCATTATCTAACAAATTAAAATAATTCTTAAAATCCAAAATTTAAACAAATGACTAAATTTATAGTGAAACATCAATCTAATTAAAAAAAATCAGATGACCAACCTCAAAATATATAATTAACACTACATTAATGAAGTTTTTAGGATGCACTACCTCGATCTACAGGGCTACGTGTTCTAAGGAGGCATGGTTCCTCAAGCCCATTGTGATAATGCCACGAACAAATTTTGGAGTGCAAAACTATATAATCAACTAATTATTAATTTGTTAACTAAAATTAAATAATTAATACAAGTACATCAATCAAGCTTTTAGGATGGACTATATCGAGCTGTAGGGTTATATGTTCTAAAGAGGCTTGGTTCTCGAGCCCGTTGTGACATCGTCATGAACCGATTAATGGAAAACAAAAAATTATTATTCTAATGAGTCAAATTAGTAACCAATTAATTAAAAGTTATCAACCATTAATTTAAACTAATTAAATTAGTTAAATAACATTGATTACTACTTGGTAACTCGGGTCTACAAGGCTATTAACTTAGCCCCAAGAAGGATGAAACAAATCTCACGTCCTTAGTATAAGCAAACATAATCACTCAATAATTAAATTTCATCCTAAAATAAACATCAAGGAACTAATACTTTAACTTGAACTAAATCCCCTTTGGCCCACAACAAATAAAAAACATTAGAAAACTTCATCAACGATTCAACATAAGACAAATCCAAGTCTCACAGCCTGATGCACACATTTTAGATTATATTTTAGAACAAATATTTCTAGTTTTAGGTTAGGACAGTGTTATTTCTTTTTTTACTACTTGTGTGTCGAGGTTTTTATTGATTTCACTGCATACTGGTTATAATGATTTAATGTCTTATGATGTATTGATTTTATTATATTATCTGTGAATTGATGTGATGTGTGTTAAATTTCTCTTAGATTAAAAATGATCTGTTTGCTAACAATGTTTTCTACAGGTGTCCATGCTTATGCATGGCTATAAAAAAAGGGGGTACTAAATTAAAATTTAATTAATACATTTTATGCAGGTGTTAAATATACCTAGCCCTCTAAAAATCTAAAGAGCATGGCCAAGTGATTATGACTGGCCCAAATATGAGTAAATTAAATTATATAACTGCTTGAGATTATTTTAATGATTTTGATTATTAATACTTAGGATAACATGCAAGTTGTCTAACGTCTTTTAAATTTTTGATATGTTATTTAAATTATTGAGTTATAAAAGTTAATTTTAAATGAGACTTTATATATCCAATCTAAAGTCCAAAGATAAGGAAAACATACCTTTGAGGAGAGCTCCTTCCATTTGGGGTTTCAAATTAAGATAATTTTAAAATCAAAAGAGGAAAGAAACACTCATTCGGATAGTTCTTTTCATTTGGATACTTGGACCCGAAGAATTCAAGGAGCTTGCAGAAGGGAGGAAGACGAAGAAATGAAGACTTAAAAAATATCCCATTTTAAAATGACTTGCATTATTCCTAGGATTAGAATTCGAGTTATTGTTAGTGGTACTAGACCACTTTTAATTTCTATAAACCTCAAGTTTTAATTAAGTGGAATTTGCCACATGAACTTTTTAATTTAGTTGACATATTTTGATTATGTGATTTGATTGATATGTTTACTTCTATGTATTAGGAGTTTCATAAATCTTTATATGTGTTTTACTCAGCATGCCATTTTTAGTTTAATTTAGTCTGGATAAAATTAGGCTCTTTAAGGATAAACTTTTCTACTCATAATTAAAAAGAAATTAGGCCAATATAGAAAGATAAATAATTCTAAAAATTAAGCTCGAGCTCGTCGATGGTCTTTTACATACATATTATAACTTCTCTTTCTTGTTAGGCACCTTCTGACTTATGGGTTGTGGAAGACCACTTTGCCTATTAAGATGTAGCTCTATTTTGAGGATGTTGTATAATCTCTAGGAATATATTTATATATATATATATATATATAAGCTAATTTTTTAAATTGCTTCATATCATTTTTGCATACAAGGTCAATCAGCATATATTACATTAAAAAATAATTAAATTATTAATATTTTAATTTCTTTCAAGCATAATCACCCTACATAAGAAAATGGGCAAGTTATAACATTCTTTAGATGCCTGCCTCAATTTCTCAAAACTTAAATAATAACTCTACCCATATTTCAAAAAGACCAGACTCATGATTTTGAAATGTTAGGAGGTTAGCTGGCTCCCCAATCCAGGCTGTGATAAGTCTATATTTATATGTCATTAGCTAGGTTCAGGTCACTATGGTTTAGTGCTCAAAATAAATTTAGGATTCGAGGTGAACCCAAAATCATAAGTCTCCAATTTTGAGAATATAATCCCAACATTCTAATAAATTTCCAACAAATTAAAATTTTCTCTAAATCAAATGTAAAGTCAAACACATAAAATAAAAAGGGGTATTTTTGAACTATTTTAGAATCCCAAGACATCTCCAACCATTCCTTTATTGTCCTCCAAAAATAAGTGTTGAAAATTTTATCCAATCACATTTTGAATTATAATATCATTCCTTTGATGTCACTCCTTGAAATCTCAAAAATAAGACTTAGGCCATTATTTTGAATAAAGAGTATTCATATGAAATTTAAATTTTCTATGGTGTAATTAAATATAAAGACTTGCCTTTGTAGAAGATTTAAAGACCCCGGATCAATTTAAAAATTAATTAACTCTCTTTAAGAAAATCAAAATCAAAGACGATCATTATTATCATATTCAAATGATTGATAATAAAATATATTTTCTTTTCTTAGGAAGATATATCATTTATTATCATGACTTTAATTTAGAATTTAATGATAAAACATCTAGATTATCATAGATAAATACTCGATTGAACATGTTTTTTATTCCTGGGTGTCATATGTAGTTCATTCGTAAATTTGAATATGATAATCATGATAAAGACTTATATTTTCCTACTCTGAACCTATTAGGAAATGATATTGTCACCTTCCAAGATGATATATCATTCATAATGATGAATTTGATTACAAAAATATAAGAAATTCAAGATTCTATTCAATTTCAAAAATTTCCAAAGAAATTACAATCTCAATTTCTTTGCATCTTTCCAAAGCTTAAAAACAAAAGTGGCGACTCTGCTGGGAGTAATCTTTCTTTCCATCTTTAATAATGGTAGAAATTTTATTACATTGATAGTTTTGAATACTTTTCTTCCATTGGTCTCTCTATCAATTTCTTCCTTAGGTGAGTGTAGCCAACATCAAAAATAAAAAATAAAAAGAAAGGTGAGTAAGGAAACTTCTAAGAAAATTCACATCTCTTCCCAAGTTAATTGGTAAAATGAGAGAGTCAAGCCCAACTCCTGAAATTTTCATGTCAATTTTGTAAACCCTCATGTTGGGTGAAAACTCAATATGTTAAGTTTTAAAATTTGAAAAAGATCCATCATGTTCAGAATTTAAAACCCCTTTCAGAAATTAATAAGATAATTCTTGGATATCATCTCCATGAGTCACTCCAAAATATCTCATTGTAGCCTAACACATTCAATGAAAATCAAAATCTCATCAAATCACAAATGAATTTTATATCTTACCCCCATATGTTAAGTTATGCTTCGTATAACTTAGTGAATGTGACAAGAGTTAAAATAATTTATGATTTTCAAATTCCATTTCAAAATCAATTAATTCAAATCATCTCTTAATCTCAAAAATATCAAACACATTGAAATAGCTAGAAAGTTAATCTTCTCATTGGACCGTGACATGTATATTGAGGAATTGATCTACAATAACTCAATCTAGTTCGAGATGGGTTCCTATAATAATTTGATTTTTTTTAGATTTATTTTAATTAAAAAATATGAATTTCAATGTCGTTCCTTGTCGAAAAGGAGTGAGATAAGAGAGAGAAGGTTGATCGAGGCTTTTTCATTTGTCAATTTTGTTCAGAGATTTCTTTTATTTATTGCAAGTAATAAATCTCATTTTAGCTTTCAATGATTTTGATTATTATATAATTTTTTTTTATTGTAAACATAATTGATTATTTCCTACTGCATTTTGATTATGACATTTGCATAAGCAAGAAAGGGTGGCTATTAACACTATAAAATGGGTTGACTATTAAAATATAATATCCTAGATAAGAGGGTTGACTGATAAACTTTCCATTAAATATGGTTTATGGTATTTTCTCGATTGTAATTTGTAACAATGATCGATTATGCCAACAGGCGTGAGTGACAACTCTTTACTGATTTAAAGAAGCCACCTATAATGATAATTGATTAATTGGATAAAAGGTAATTGCTATGATTGATAACTAATTAGGAATAAGTTGGGATAAAAAATTTTAAAAACACCACATTAAAGCTGGATGCCTTGCCTTGCTAAATCATACATTGATTAATGCATTTATTGATAGCCTTGATGATATATATAAATATAAATATATAAATATTATATATTATATATATATATATAATATATATATATATATATATATTTATATATTATATATATATATATTATATAATATATATATATATATATATAATATATATTATATATATATTATATATTATAATATATATATTTATATATATATATATATATATATCATTGACAATATTGGATGTATTGATATATACAAGGTTGTGAAAACCGGAGGACAACGAACCGGAAGAGGGAGAGGTTCAAGGATTGACCGGTTCGACCGTCGAACCGGGGTCGACCCGGATGACGTAATAAATAATTTATATTATTAAATTTAATAAATAAAAATCAGATAATATAATTATATGAGCATTTAATATATTTATAAAATTTTTATACATATAAATATCATTAATATTAATATATATTTATAAGAATAACACTAATATAATATATAAATTTATAATATAAAAAATTTATGATCATTAATATATTTAAATAATTGAATATATGACCATTTAATAATATTTATAAATTTAAAAATATATATAATAATAATATATACAAAATATAAATATAAATATCATTTAAAAATAAATATTTATTATTTATAATTTAATATATTTATAAGAATAATATTTAAATATAATATATAAATTATTAAATATTAATATTTTAACATAATTATTTATATATTATAATGCAAATTTATAATACATATTATCCAAATTGTAGCCCAACTAAGTAAAAATTTAAAGCCCAACTAAGAAAAATGAGGCCCAACTAGCCCAAATAAGCCCAAATTCACATTCTAAAGTATTCATGCAAGTATGTAACTTTTTTAGTCCCACTCATAGGGGGAGGTGGAAGATCCTTCCTTGAACCCTTTATTAAAGTGAGAAGTACACTCTATTTTGGCAAAATAAATTATGTGAGATATTTAAGATATCTTGCATGAATTATGATGAAATTATTCATCATATTTAATAAAAATATTTTAAAAAGTTTAAAAATTTTTAATAAACTAAAATATATATTTAAAATTTTAATTAAAACAAAAAAAATTATTTTTTACAAACCGGCCGGTTCTTTCCAACCCGGACCGGTTCAACGGTTCACCGGTTTAACCGCCGGTTCAATCCGGTTTGATCCGGTTCTATGCAGAGCCGATTTTGAAGTCGGACCGGCCACCGGATCAGTTCACGGTTGAACCGGCCGGTCCGGTCCGGTTTTCAAAACAGTGGATATATATAAATAGATGATGCATATGAATATATAAGAAAGATTCATTTAGTGATTTATTAATGATTTTTGCACCATTATTTTACCAATTTATTGAATTTTATACAAATTATTAATTTTTAGATTCATTATAATAATTCCCTACATTTATTATTGATCATTTTGAGTTTTATTAATAATATTTGGTGATTAATTATATTGATTGATGATTTATAAAAGCTATGAATATTCTTTAAATTATAAATAGACGATTCTTCAAAATTTAATTCTACGACATTATAAATTGTTATCAGAGCGGTTGTAAGAAGAACTAGATTGTAACTAGAGATATATGAATTGATTTATGAGTGGGATAGAAGTTGGGTAGTATAGATTTGTCATTTCGACATTTAATTGATTGAGTTTCACTACAGGTAACTCAGGCAAAACCGACAATTTTTTTCGGCGGCTTTTCTGCTAACACCGGCGGTATTAAAAAATACCGGCCACTTTTCGGCGGTTCTTAAGCCGCCGGTAAAATTGGCATAGGAAACCATTGTCCGCAGTCATTTTCTGGCGGCTTTATTAGCCGACGGCCTTCCGGCAGCCCATACCGCTGGTTATTACCGGATTGTGTACCGGCGGTGTTCCGGCCGTTGCGTCGCCGGCCATTTTATCGACGGCTAACCGGCGATCCATTCATCGACGGCTTGCCGGCGGTTGCATCGGCTGGCGTGCCCTAGATTAACCACCGGCAAGCGTTGGTACACTGTCGGTACACCGCCGGTAAAATTAACAAGCCCTCTCTCTTGCTCTCAGATACACTTGCTTGCTCTCTTTGGCTCTCTATATCTCTCTCCCTCTTTCTAGCTCTCTCTCTTGCTCTCTCTCTCTCTATCTATCTATCTCTCTTTCTCTCTCTCTCTCTCCCTCTCTCTCTCTCACTCTCTCTCTCTCTTTTCTCTCTCTCTCTCAATCTCTCTCTCTTGCTATCTTTCTCTCACCCAGTCACAATCAACCCATTAAATCTATCATTACTAAAATTAAACTTAATAAATTTAAATTTAGATCTACTTAAACGATTACAAGATTACAACATCTTGCAAATGTCTAGATTACAACCTAAAGCATACACTAAATTACAAACTCTTGCAAATGTCTAGTGAGAGCAAATAATCATAGAAAAACATTCAAGTTTACCTTCAAATCCCAGTTTTCCTTCAACTCCCATGAAGGGCGGCCGCTGTGAGATCGACGGCGGCAAGAGATCTAGCTTCGAGGGCGGTCGGTGTGGGGTCGGCGGCCGGAGAGAGGAGAGGTCGTCGGCGTTGTCAACGCGCTCGTTTGAGCGAGAGGAGGGCGGAGGCGATGGGGGAGCTCGGCAGATGAGAGAGAGCAGAAGAAGAGAAATGAAATGGGAGGCTCGGGCCTGTTAATTTTAGGGTTTTTACCGGCGGTCTAGGCCGCCGGAACGGAAATAACTTAACAACGGCGGTCTGCACCGCCGGTAATATTGATGTCCGACGGTTTATCCTGCAGTTATATGACCGCCATTAGTACCGACAGCCTAAACTTAAATAACCCCTGGTGATAGCCGGCGGCCAAACCGCCTGTGAAACCGCCGTTATTACTGGCGGCCATATAACCGCTGGTCAAGGCCGCCAATAATTGGTGATTTTCCTGTAGTGTTTGATGAGTTTTAATTCTTGATTTATTTCGATTTGTTTTGAGTTTTGATTTTACGAATTTTTTTTGTAGTGATTTTGTGCCTAAATACTTAAGGGAAAAGTTGGGAATGATATTTTTCTAAGGTGGATAGATTATAATAATCTAAATTTTTTGAAATGAGATTTTTAAAAATAAAAAATCTAAATTTCATTGTCTTACCTTGTCAAAGAGGAGAGAGTGAAGAGAGAGAAGGTTGATTGGGCCTTTTAATCCATTAATTTTGTTAAAAAAATTTCTTTTATTTATTATAAGTAATAAATCTCATATTAGTTTTTAATAATTTTGATTATTATATATATTTCTTTTAATGAATAGAATTGATTATTTTCAACTACATTTTTCTTGTGGCATTTACATAAGTAAGAAAGCTGGCTATTAACACTATTAAATGGGTTGGTTATTAAAACATAATATACTGCACAAGAGGGTGGGCCGATGCACTTTCCATTAAAGATGGTTTGTAGTGTTATCCCAGTTGTAGCTTATAATAGATGATCGGTCAGAGAGTGACAAAATTTTATTAATTTAATGAAGCTACATGCAATGATAATTGATTAATTAGATAATTGGTAATTAATATAATTGATAACCAACTAGGTTTTATTTGGGATAAAAGATGTTGAAAATGCAACATTAAAACTGGAGGCCCTACCTTGTTAAATCATACATTGATGTATACATATATTTATAACACTAATTATATTGATAGATACAATTATATCATTGACACTATTAGATGAATTGATAATACATAAACATTTGATGCATATAAATAAATAAGATATACTCATTTAGTGATTTATGAATGATTTTTGCATCGTTGTTTTACCGATTTATTGAATTTCATACCAATTATTAATTTTTAGATTCATTATAATAATTCTCTACTTTAATTATTAATCATTTTGATTTTTATATAAATTATTGATTTGGGTCATGGAATGGGTTAGGACCAGTTGGAGTGAGATTATCAGAGATCCTCATGTTTTCTTTAAATTTTAGTTCTATATTTTCTTTTATTCTTTTATAGTGTGATGTCGTCTCTAGTGTAAATGATATTTTGGGTGAATAAATAGCAAAATATCTTGATGTATATAATTTTAGTTTCTTTCATTGGTTATTATTTATATTGATGATTTATAAAAGTTATAATATACTCTTAAAATGATAAATAGACAATTCTTCCAAATTTGAATATAAGGCATTATATTTTTAGAGCCTTAAGTTGATAGTGAATGGGGGAGTGTTAGTAGACTTAGCTGCAAAGGATTAAAATGATTGCCCATATTTGAGATTGCCATTAGGTTTTGGATTAACTCCCCCGTTCCTAAAATGGAGGCTGTTGTCACCCTCATACCCACTGCATCCTCTATTGGCAGGATAATAAATAGAAATCTATAGTCATAGTTAAACCACAATATTTGTATGAGATTGGGAAAAGTTCTGGGATTCCCTTTACAAGGAAAAATCAGAGAAAGAATTATCTACGAAGAGTCAGAAACAAGATCATTAGGTCTAAGAAGATTAATGAATTAGAAGCTCTGAGTCAAGTAGACCCTGAGGATATTGAGGAGCTATCTATCTCTGCCTTCTCTCCCCTTCTAAAAGGGAGTCATTTCCACCCCATTGCTATTGCTGCTATAGGAGAGGAGAGAATTAGAAGGATAACCTACTCTCCACCATGCCCGATTAATTACTATGTTTAAAAAACCCCCTAAGGAGAAGAATCTCCAAAGGAAGAGGATGTTAAGGAACATCATTCATACCAATGCTGCACAGGTAGGTAAGACTAAAGAAGAATACATAAAACATCTAATTGGGATGATTTCAAACGTTTGAGAAGGAAATCTTAAAGAAAGAGAAAACTAAAGAGAGAATTTTGATACCTCAGTTTGTCAGAAAGAATAAGAAGTGTGTAAGGTAGCCAATTACATCCATATTAGTGGACGTCTACCATTAGGTGCCTTGCCTCCCATCTACCAAGACTCAGAAGATTATTCTTGTTGGATCGGGAAAAGGCCACCAACACAATGGTAGGCCGCTGGTCCATCCTTCAAAATCCACAAAGTTGGCCTAAGTTATAGTTAGGCCTCAAGATAAGGGAAAAGAAAAGATACTAGAAGTTTTTGCGACTTAAAACCTTCTATGTAGGAGAATGGGGTCTTAGTTCTTCGGAGTCCTATCTTAGTGCACCAAAGATTGGTGGGAAGTTTGAGCTAACATGAGAAGGACCTATTTCCATAGAGACAGTCTATGAAGGAGGTTTCTATCAACTAGTTGATTGTAAGGGAAATCACTTAATGCTTTTGATCAATGGGCATTTCCTTAAGAAATACTATGCTTGAAGTAATCCTAATTTTAAATCAATGAGAAAATCCCTAAGTTTTGAATCAAATTGAGTCAAAACTATCTAAGTCTCGAATCCCAAAATTAAATCTTTATGATTCTTAAGGTTAGGTGTGAGTCATCATCCTTTCTTCCCTTATGATTAGATCCACTAGTAGTGGAGCATGCCCTTTGTGGCAACACCCTAGTTTTAATTCAATTTTGATCCACTATGGTTAGGTGTAAGTCCCCACCTTGGGCTTCCTTTCCATATGATCATCTAGTAGTAGTGGAGCACACCCTTCATGCATCACTCTAGCTTTACAATCCTTAAGGTTAGATGTGAGTCATCGTACTTTCATTCCTTAGGATTAGATTTGCTTGTTATGGAATATGTCACTCATGACACCATCCTAGTTCCCTTATTTGGGAATTGATCTCCCATTCAAGTTTAGATCTACTAGTAGTGGAGCACGCCCTTTGTGGCACCACTCTAGCTTTAAAATTCTTATGATTATATGTGAGTCATCTTGCTTTCTTTCCATAGGATTATATCCACTAGCGGTGGAGCAAGCCCTTTATGGCACCTAGTTTAATTTCAATTTTGATCCTCCATTGTTAGGTGTGATCCCCCACCCCAGGCTTCCTTTCCATATGATCAATATCTAGTAGTGGAGAACACCCTTGTGGAACCACTATAGCTTTCCAATCCTTAGGATTAGATGTGAGTCATCATTCTTTCTTTCCTTAGGATTAGATCCACCAGTGGTGGAGCATGCCCTTCATGGCACCACTGTAGTATTAAATCAATCTTGATTCTATAAGGTTACGTGATGGGCATTGGATGGTGGTTGGGGTCAAAGAAGGAGATCGGTTGGAATACTAAATATTATTCCTGCTATTCATTAATAGAGATTAGTATGGGTGGTTAACAATGGCTCTATGTGGGATGAGGCTTGGAGAGATTAAGCTCATGGTGAGTTGGGGGACTATGAGAGGGGATAGCATGAGAGAGAGAGAGAGAGAGAGAGAGAGAGAGAGAGAAGTGAAAGATTTAACATGAGAGAAGATCAGCTTTGTTTGAGAATGAGAAGAGTGGACATTATGAGGGTGTGTTATAGTTGCCAGAGTGAAAGAGAGAGAGAGAGTGCAAGCTGGGAGAGATAGATAGGAGTGTGAAGTGTGTTTGAATGGAATATGAAAGAGAGTGAGTGTGTGACATCCAATATATATATATATATTATATATATATATATATATATTATATATATATATATATATATATATATATATATATATATGTGTGTGTGTGTGTGTGTGTGTGTGTGTGTGTGTGTGTGTGTGTGTGTGTGTGTTGTTTCAAAATAAGATATGTGGTAATATAAAGAAAACTATGCACAAGCCAAAGTAGTACACTAGTTAAGCAAAGTGATTGTATTTACTCAACTACTTAGCATATCCATAATTAATTAAGTATATCAAAAAATGAAGATGGTGGCATATGTAAATAGAAGCTCTACAAAAAAAAAAAAAAGCCGCCCTAAACGAAGCCTATGTGTAAGGAAGCCTCCACTTCTAAACAATCTAGTAGCAATAAAAATAATATGTATATATATATATATATATATATATATATATTATCAAAACTCTCTGAATTTTTGAGGTGAGTCAGTGGCAACATCTATAATTATTATGTATATAATCAAGGAGCAATATAGTTGTAAGTTATATAATAAGAGTGCAATAAAAATAATGTAAACTAAGGCTTCATTTGGGATGACTTTTGTACTGCTTCTTAAAATAGCTTTCTAGTACAAAAATTAAAATTTTTATGCTAAAAAGCTGCTTTAAGAAGTAGTAAGAAAGCCGACCCAAACAAAGTCAAAGAATGAGAAAGATCACTTTAAAAAAAAGTTGAAATTTTTTTGAGTTGATGATGCGCAATTTGAAGCTATCTCTAAATTCTAGTCATGAGATCTCATAATATGAGCAAACTTTATCATAGTTTTTGCATTTTTTTTCTTGTAAAACTCTAATGTATGCATAGTCATTAACACTATTAAAAATGTGATCAACCAACATATAAAGTTAAAGTTGTTTTTATTAATAAATATTAGTCATTACAACAAAATCATCCAACATTAATCAATTTCATATAGATCATACAATCAATTAGAAAATTAGCATATTTTAATTTGAAATAATCATCTCTCTTTAACATGTTATCTAAATATTTTCTTAAAAATATTTGAAATGAAAGTGGATATATTTGTACACTAAATTTGAAACGAACAATATTAGTAATTTGAATTTAAGTCTTCTTATAAGTACTTTTTTAGCCCATCTCGAAGTGAATTAAGCACCAAATTGGTCTGATACACAATATCATATTCATAGCACTTTTTATCAAAAGAGTTACTGATATAATCACCACATTAGATGGCACACTATATAAGATTTGTAATTATTAAATAAAGAGTAAACCAAACATGAGTCATATATTTGTGGGATCATAAATAAATAAATCGAATATCCATCCTTATGATGTTTAATTATGTTGGAATGAACCATCATTGGATTATTAAGAATATGAAAGACAAAGTTATAGGGCTTTTTTCTGTTAATCTGCTCGCTATAAAAAATATTGTGAATTATCTCTTCGTGGCGTTTGATTTAGGTATCAAGTTGGAGGATGATCATCCTTCTACTAAACCTAGGTTTGTTTACTAGCTCAACCTCCTAATAACTCTTATAAACTGAATGTGGATGGTGTTGTTATGGGTTCCAGCATGGGGTGTGGTGGGGTTATTAGGGACAGTCATGGGAGTTTTATTATGGCTTTTGCGGGTCCCTTACACAATTGTGATGTGAACCTTGCCGGCCTCTCTGCTATTCTTCGAGGGATTAGATTATGCATTTATCTTGACATTTCTAATATTGGAATTGAAGTTGATTCCAATTATATTATTCACTATTTAAATATTGTTAATGATATTGTTTGCTATCCTACTATTCGTTATCTGGTGAGGGATATTAAGCTTTGGTTGATCTTTATGAACTTCTCCTTATCTCATGTTTATAAGGAGGGGAATGCTTGTGTCGACTGGCTTGCTACCTTGGGGTGTGGTTTGGATGGTTTTACTAAATTTTCTGCTTCTAACCTCCCTGCCCCTTTAAAAGGGTAAGATTTGAAAAAATTGGTATACCCTATGTTAGAGTTTAAGGCTGGCTGGTGGCTGGTGCTTGTGGTTTTTGGTTTCTTTGGTTTAGGGGTTGCTTCCTTATTAGTGTGTTGGAGGTTATTTCTGCTGTTTTATTACTTTTTGATGTTATATTTTTGTTTGGGTGCCAACAATGTTTTTCTATGGTGCTCTATGTTGCCTGTTTATCTATGATGCTCTATGTTGCCCATAATTCACTGTTTATCTATGGTTTTTATGGGTACTTTTGGGGCTTGGATGGTGGGCATTTTCTAGAACTTCTTGGTTGGTTTGGGGGCTGCCTCTTGGTTAGTGTTATGGAGAGCTTCTCTGATATTTTATTTTTCTTTGTTGTTCTGTTTTTGTTTGGGTGCTAGGATTGTTTCTCTGTGCAGCTCTAGGAAGCCCAGTATTTTCTGTTGTTGTTTGCTTTTAATGGGGCAGGTGAACTTTTCCTAAAGCCTCTCGGTGTGTGCTGATGCTAGATTTTATGGCTTTCATTTTTGTAGCTTTATCCTTAGTATTTTTAGGGGTCTTGTTTATTCCTTGATGTTAAGCCTGACTGTCTAGATGTGTAATCTGGTTATTTTGAGCTGTATTTGGGTCAATGGATCCCTTGTGCTCTATTGGGGTTGCCTCTAACTTGGACTGCCAGGTGGGGTATCTTATATCCACCAACTTCCCTTCTAATTATTTTAGCTGGTTTGGCTTTCTTCCTACTGCTCTAATGTTTCAGACTTATTGTTGTTCTATTGGGTTTATTGGTGCATGGTATCGTTGGTTAATTGATGGTAGGGCTATCTATGCTAAGTTGGAGGTGAACATGTGTTGTGACCCTTCTAGCTTTTCTTGTGTCTTTGTTTATGAGGATTATGGAGTTGATGTTGCATATCCTGGTTGCTTAGCTGATAGTGGTTTGGCACTTGTTATAGCCTCTTTTTGCCTCCTTTTTATATGTTTTATGAATATATGCTAGAACTATCAACCAGCTAGCCTTTGTTTTTATTTTGCCTCTCTATCTTGGGCATCATCCTTTTTTGAAGAATGTTCTTAGTGCAGGTGTTCGTTGTGATGCCATTTTGGATGGGAAGCTGGTGCTAAATGCAGTTTTTTGGATTCTTTCTTCTTTTTGGGTTCTCTTTCTTGTGCACCGTAGATTGTACCTATGTTTGATTGTATTTTTCCTTAGTAGGGAACTGAGCTCTTAGAATTTTTTTGCTTTCTTTTTGTAGCTCTTCTGAGCATTAGTGAGCTTGAGTCCCCTTTAAAGACTTTGTAATTTTTTTTTCTTGAATTAACGCATAGGCCTCTCAGTGGATTTTTCCCAAGAAAAAAAAAAAAAAGAGTAGAACCATTTTTATTCAAAGGATAGAGGTTACATGCTATTAATAGAATTATATAGGAGAAAAAGGCACATAAAGGATTACTCTCTGATTTCCGGAAGTGGCATGAAATATTTTCCTTACTACTACAAAAATTTGTCCTTAGACACCATATAAAGACTTCATAGCAACCCTCAAAACAGTTTATGGCAAACAATTAGATATTACAAACCATTATTTGTTTAATGATGTCCCACAAACTTTAATCAATAAAAATTATTATTCGGCCATTCCGGCACATGGAAGCAATAATGGTAGCCCACTAGAATAAAGGTAGAGTGTTCTATAACAAATTAATTTATAATATATTTATATAATAGAATCCTAATTAGAATTTTAATTATTTGAAAATATTTTAAAATAAGTTTCCTTACGATTAAAAAAATGATTAATGAATAACAAATAGTTTTTTATATTTGAAATTTATGTTTATCATCCTTCACAACTTTGGGATAAACCCCACTCAATCAAACAATAATTATCAAAGACAACATAATTCACTTAACATAATTTCAACTAAGTTTATCTCCATAAAAGATGAGAAGATTCAATGCATAATCAACGGATGCACATATTGATATACACAATTAAATAACTCATTAGCATTTCTATATTTTAAGCACAGGTGCACTATTTTAAAGAAGAACCCTAAGAAAACTCACAAAAACTACCTCATCATCTTCTATTCAAATGCACTTAATGCACATTAAGTAACTGTTTGCAATAAATTTTTGACTGCTTTGTTTTTCAAATAGTAATCATAATTTAATTTAGTTACTGCTTTCTATTTGTTTTTTAAAAATTTATATAATTGAAAGCTGTTTTTTATAATCATAATAATTAAGTTGCTTGCTCCACATCAACTTCACATTCAAATTTAAAAAACGTTATAACTGTCCCAAATATATCCTAAAACCAACATCAAAAGTAATTTTAACACCTAAAGGGCACTTCCAAATCCTTAAAGAAACAAATGGCTTAACAAACATTCTGAAAGAATCCCTCTTACAGTGCAAGAAGAAAAATGCCCAAAGGAGGGGATGTCCAAATCCTTGAGGCCTGATTCCTAAGGAAACCTAACCCTTTATGCATGTAATCCTTGACTACAGCCCTAAAATAGATGAGAGATTATTCTGTGCTGTCACCGGACGATTCAGAGACGAATCAAGATGCGCCACATCACTCGGCACACAGCTAAAAAATGGCGTGGCACACTCTGATTCGCCTCCGAACAACATCCGGTGACCGCACAAAATAATTTCACAAAATAGAGACATCCATCCCAAAGCATCCCAATTTCTAACATATTGTATCACATCTGAATTTGCAAATTTCAAAATAATAATCTCAATCGTCTGATTTCTTGATTTATAAACAAAAAATATTCATGGCAATATAATTCTCACTTAGTCAATAATCAACAAAAGAGTTGCTCGTCTCCATCCTTTTTCATTTTTCAAAGCTCACAATCAGACGCATTACAATATGATAAAAACATCAGTGAATAATATCATAAAATATGTACAAGCAGTACAGTGAAAGATATCATTAACATTCTCATGTATCATATAAATGTCTTTGCCAGTCACCATTCTCAGTCAAATAGTTTACTATTTGAAGCATGCAATTATAAATTTTATATAAATATATATATATTGATGTGGGATCCATTTTTGAATATAATACCGTTGTAGAAGGTGGATGCATTAGATGCAGTAAGCAGGAGCAGAGACGGGCTTGTAAAGAAAGGTCTTGACGGCATGAGAATTTCCAGAAGGTTGATTGTAGGTGAACTTGAGCCCAGAATAGGTATCACCCCTCCGAGTACAGTGCTGATGGAAGCTGCTGATGGGCCTCGCTAAACAAGAATCCCAACGATCACTCTCAGGCATCGTCTCAGCCACCTTGTAAACACCTTTAGAGTTGGTAAAAGCCTGATAATTCAATACTTCCTTCGACTTAGTTATGCAAAGCACAGCCACCTCCGCTCCTGGACATAAAAAATATTATGACTTATGAGTTTGGAAATATATGAAGTTAAGATCAACAACAGAGCGCATCGGTTTTGTTACAGAGAACCACGCAAAATGGATGACTTGATCTTGCAAGCTCTCTAATTACATAACTTCTACTCAAGCTATTAAAAAGCCTGGAGCAAAAATGTTGCAACAATTTCTCCAACATTGCCACTTTCAAAACGACAAGTATTTAATTTGCTCTTATGATTGGAGTTTCTTCTTGTTTTAGGGTCGAACGAATCTACAAAACTTCTGCCTTAAATGCTAGGTTTGAAATTGAATTAGAGACAACCTTGAGAATAATAGTGACGGTGACTCTAACGCAAATGGATGTTTTCTGCTCCGAGGGGGAGATATAATCTTGCGAACTCAACTTGTTTCCTTATTATATTTACTTTCATTATTCATACCTTTTGATTCGCTATATGTGTTGATTCCATTTATATGGAAATTTTTTATTTCTAATTATCTTTGAGCAGAGAAATTTCAAATCATGCAAAATTAAATTTCATACTTGTATGAATCTTAGAGATAGGAAGATTAGGTATTTAATACAAGTGAAGGTGAAGTACATTAAGTATGAAGATCAAAAAGGGATTTTATTAAAAGAGGATATTCAATATAAATGAATAAGATATTTTGATAAACCTTATACGACCGACTTTAGTGATCTTAGCATCCTAAATAAAATAAAATAAAATAAAAGATTTTTATTTTTATCGTCGTATTAATAAAACTGAAATTGGAGAGACTTTAAATAAAATTAACTATAGAAAAATAGCAAGACCTAATGATATTTTAATAGAAGTGTGGAAATGCTTAGGAGAACCAAGAATTTCTTATCTTACTAAAATATTTTATATTATTTTCAAGAAAAAAAAAAGCAAAATAAGTAGAGAAAAATTATGTTGATTCCTAGTTTTATGAACAAAGGTAATGCATAAGAGTGTGAATTATAAAGAAATTAAGTTAATATGTCATACATTAAAATTATGGGACAAAGTAATTGAGCATAGCTTACAACGTGGCACAACTGTTTATTAATATCAGTTTGGATTCATGCCAAGTAGTCTACTATGAAAGCTATAAATTTGCTGAGAGATTTAATGGAGAATTACAAAGAGAGTAAGGAGGATCTATATATGATATTTATTGATTTAGAGAAAGCATATGATAAAGTTCCAAAAAGAAGAGCTCTGGAGAGTTCAAGTAAAGAAAGGAGTTAATTATACTTATATTTAAGTTATCAAGGACCCATTACTAGTGTTCAAACACAAGATGATTTGACCAAGTATTTTCCTATTTCAGTTGGATTACATCAATGATCAGCGTTAAGCCAAAATCTTTTCTTTTAATCGAGTATGTTCTTACTAAACATTTGCAAGATGTACCTTGCTGTATGTTTTTTGCTGATGTTATTATTCTTGTGATAAGGCTGGATAGCGAGTTGATGAAAAACTTGAGTCAATCATAAAGTTTAAAGGTTTTCATTTGATTGAATCTAAAACCGAATACATGAAATGTAATTTTAATAATAATATATCTAGTGGTGGGATAGTTACATTGGGTGATTAAAAAGAGAGCACATTTTAGATATCTTGGATCTATTGCTCAAAGCGATGGAGAAATAGATGGGGATATTATTAGTAGAATTCAAGTTGGATCGTTGAACTAGAGGAATGCAACGGGTCTATTTTGTGATAGAAAAATACCCCTCAAATTTAAGGAAAAAAATTATAAGATCGTAGTGAGACTTGCAATGCTTTATGGCGCAAAATATTGGTCATTAAAAGAGAAGCATAAAATTAAGTTTAGTGTTGTTTAATGAGGATGCTTAGGTAGATGAGTGACTTTATACTTTGAGACAAAATGTGAAATGATTATAGGCATATAAGATTAGAGAGAGTCACCTTAGATGATTTGGTCGCATAAAACATTGGCCTTTGGATGACCAAGTTAGGAGAATAAATGTATTAGATCTGGCCAATATCAAGAAAGATAGAGGCAGACCTAAAAAGACTAGATTATAAAGTATTAAAAATAATTTATTTTTTAAATTTAAATGAGAATTTGATTTATAATAATACAATGAATAAAAAGGATTCATATAGTCGATACCACGTAGTGGAATAAAAACTTCTTCTTCTTCTTCTTGTATGAATTTTAGAAAATTTGTTTATTTACTAGGGAATAATACTTCTTTATTTGAAGATCATTTCTACAGGCTTCTATAAAAAGTTATTTGAATTCATATGAAATAAATTGTTCACAAAAATAATTTTTTAATTATTATATTAAGAAAATATAATATTCTCATGAATGCTGACATTTAAATCATGTTCATGTTGCTGTACTAATTATTTCAGCGGTTGATATTTCGATGATTATGGAGCAAATCAGTGGACATCAAATAAAGCTAAGTAATTAATAAGGTAATGCTTCAATATTCTTCTGAACTAGCATGGTTAAACTTCCATACTAGGCTCATGGAGATTGTTTTAGCCCATATATTGCTTTTTTTGACTTTACACACCTTTTGTTCTATATTTGAATCAAATCATAGTGATACCTCTACATACACTTCCTCCTATAGGCTATTATGTAAGAAGGCATTCTTAACATCCAATTCTTATATGGTTTTAGTCCATAGTAGCTGCTAATGAAAAAAAAAAACTCTAATAATGTTTATTTGTTATTTTAAGAACCAGAGTAAGAGTTACAAGACAATCAATCAAATACACTTGACTGCAGCCTTAAGCAACTAATTTTATTTTATATCTTTCTAATAAACCATCAGATTTGTACTGTAAAGTAAAAATACATCTACATCCCAATAGATCCTTTTATTTAAATAATTATACAAAATCATATATATTAATTATTTTAAAGAACTAAGATTTCCTCTTTCATAGCATTATTCCAACTTTTATTTCTTAATGCATCAATGGGGAAGATTGATGATTAATAAGAATGATTTTTTAATGGTTAGTAGTATTTGTATCCTTTTTTATAGAAGAATAGCTAATTAAGACATTTAATTGCGCATGGATCAAATTATTCTATGTTTTGGAAATGTATTTGAACAAAAGAATATTCCAAATATTTTGGTAACAAAAATGTTTGAGGGGCTGAATTGAAAAAAAAAAAAAGTTAGAACTAGTATATAGATCCCTTGAACCCAAATACTTTTGTAGGTAACCATATTATCATGAAAGCATTAATTAATATAACCATCTAATTAATTATAATGGGAAATATATAAAAATCACGGATTGCTTCTCACATGAGTGATCCACACTGGAGCTACTCCCCTTTAAAAAAAATTGATATTGTTATGTTTCATGCATTAAGCAAACTCATTCACGTGGAGATAGTGTGTGAATTAACCACTTGAGCTTTGCTAGAGCATGATGGAAATAGGGATGCAAGTGAACCGAGCGTTCGTTGAGCTACTCGTGGCTCGGCTTGATAAGATCTCGTTTATGTTCGTTTGATAAGGTAAATGAACAAGCTTGAACAAATTTTACAATACTCAATAGCTAAATAAACAATCTTGAACAACCTAGCGTTCGGCTCGTTTATGTTCACGAACAGTATCGTTTAAATTTCGTGAATATGCTCGTTAATAAGCTCGATTAGATTTTAAAAAATAATAATTATTAATTTAATAAGTTATATTTACTAATTTAATTAATTGAATTTACTAATTTTAAAACAAAAAATATAATTAAAAAAACCTGCTTACATCTCCAATAGCTCGGCTCACATTTAAAAATAAATATTAATTGGTTTGTTTATGCTTACATTTCCAAAATAGTTCTCCCGCTCCCACATTTTCCAAAAAAAAAATTCCCGCTCACGTTATCCTGCCCACGCCTATTCTACCGCCCGCTCCTATTCATACGTTAGTCCCACACCGCAAAAATATTATTTATTTCACTCTATAAAATGGAACAACAAAACATCCATTTGAGCTGGAGCGGAGGCGGGAGGGCGGGGGAGTGGGAAGGTTCAACAGCTTCTTGTTCGCGAGCCTGCTCGAGTTATCCATTGGAGGTGGAGCGGAGGCGGGAGGGCGGGGGAGTGGGAAGGTTCAACAGCTTCTTGTTCGCGAGCCTGCTCGAGTTATCCTTAATGAGCGGCTCGATAAGGTTTAGTAAATGAGCCAAATTATTAACATGAACCGAGCTTGAGCATGATTTTTTTAAATGAGCTCGAGTTCGAACAAATGTTCAAAATGTTCGTTGCTTACCGAACCGAGCTCGAACACGTGCCTAGCAAGTGAGCTTGAAATCGAACAAGCTAAAGCTCGGCTCGGCTTGGTTCATTTGCAGCCCTAGATGGAAACAACCAAGACCTTTGAGACCCATACACTACATGAAAAACCTCACAACCAAAACATCAGCTCTAATGCCAAATCTGAAGAGGATGGAACAACCTAAGTTAAGCACAATCTGTTCATAGATGGGCACCTATGAATCTAAAAACTTAAGCCAATGCACGAGGACAGTTATAAGTATATATAAGAAACTCAATTATTTTCATTACTAATATGCTACTATTTTTCCACGCTCACGTAGATCTCAATGCATATTTGAGGATTTTTATTTTATAAATTAATCTCTCAAAAAAGTACTTAACATATGATTATTTAGGACAACTACGCTAGACAAGTTTTCCTTTCGAACGCTCAACTGATCCTTATTTTTTGAATTTACATTTCCTTTTGCATGATAAAGAACGAAATTATTTTGGTTTTGCCACTTCATTGTGGATTATCGAAGATCTAAGAACTCTGTTGTAATTGATGTAGAACAAAGGAGATCTCTCACTTGATTAATTTCAAAGGCTCGTTGTCTTGATAGTTATTATGTACTATTAATATTTTATTTTATTTTTATTAAGAAATAAAGGGGCCAACCATGTGAGATTTTGACGGAATTTTTTAAATGATCCAAGTTATTAATTCCTAATAACAATTGAAGAATTTAATGAAACCTTCATATTTGGGGTGATTTATTAATTTCTAAAATATGAGCCATTGTGGTGGCTGCCATTATAGTCATTATAGCCCAAATTAAGCAAAAATATGAGTTCAATAATGCATCACACTAGGTGGATTAAGATACATTAAACCTATGATAATTGATGATCATATGACATCGAAGATCAAATATTAGAATGAAATATCTAAAAATAAAGGCCTTGATTGATCCTTAAACTGATTTTAATATATCAAGTAAAGCTTTCATTAATTTGTATTAACCTCTATTTTCATTAAATCTATTGAGGATTTAGCTCAAATCCAATAAATATATCCTCAAGTCACTCTAACCAAGGTGATTTATCAAATGATTTTATGAAAAAATAGACCCCACAAGGAGTACAATGAAAAATTAATAAGTAACTAAACACACCACCATTTGGATAAAGTAATCATCTAACTTCTAATAACTTTTGGTCCTCACTACACCAATCATATTTATTTTTATCCTTTGAACCCACTAATCTAAGGAACGCAAAAGGAAGGATGCACATCACCATAAGGATGGATAATATCATCATGGAACTTCTAATAACTTTTGGTCCTCACTGCACCAAATCATATTCATATTATCCTTTGAACCCACTAATCCAAGGACCGCAAAGGTAAGAATACACCTTTTAGTGGTTTTCATATAGCATTCCATGTAGTGATCCACTTTATCACTTCTATTAATACACGCATTAGAGCTCAAGTTAGTGGAGTTATATCAAGCAAATCTGGACTGTTCACCTCTAACAAACTAGCTTACACACACCTTACACCTGTAAAGCCATGAGTGGCTGTATGCACTCACTGTACACTCTACACGCCTTTATATACAGCCAAGGTACTATGTAATAGCAGACCTTTTCTACTTTATCTTCTAATTTCCTCTCACCGATGAACACTACAGGTTTTCGCCATGTATTTTCTTCTGCATAAGTAAAGCCGAAAGTTCTCTTGGTTGTTTCTTCATTGTCCTGTATTTTACATGGTATCAGAGCAGTAGAATACCTCACGGTATACCATGTATCGAGCAATCAGATACTCATGCCGAATCTTTCCCTAACCCTCAAATTTCCTCCTCTTTGAAATTTGTCATCTCCAACATCAAAACCATCATTCTCACCCAACTCTCCAATGATACATATCCTACTTGGAAATCACAAATCCTTAAGCTCTTCTCTGCAAATGGTTTTTCTGGTTTTATCTATGGCACTAATTCCATTCCTCCTCCCAACATCACCACCTCTAATTCAACCATTACTAAAAAACCCATGTACAAACAATGGCTCCTGATAGATCAAAATCTAGCGGCAGCACTATGCTCTACCCTCACCACCTCAGTTCTTCCCTATGTCAACAATCTTCACACCTGCAGCGAAATTTGGAGTATTCTTGAGCGACGCCTCCAAGCCACAAATTGCTCACGAGTTATCTAGCTCAAGAATGTGATGCATAGCATTAGTATGAAGAACTCTTCTACGAGCCAATACCTCACTGAGGTTAAAACTCTTGTGGATCACATCTCCGCCTCCGGATCCACTGTAGACCATGAGGATATTATTTATAAATTCTCAATGGCTTGCCACCACAATATCAATCCTTCAAAACTTCTATCCGAACTAATCTCAACCCAATGAGTCAAGACAATTTCTATTCATTACTCATCAGTGAAGAAATCAAACTATTGGCAGATTCCACCAAAGCCCAACTTACTACAAACCCCTCCTAAGCTCTCTACAGTACTCGTGGACGTGTATCTCGCGGATGAAGACGAGGACGATTCCAAAATAACACCCAATCTCATCCTCAATCACCGCATTCCTTATCATCTCCACTAATATGCAAAATCTGCAATAAACGAGGTCATTCAGTGTTCAAATGTTGGCATCGTCTCAATGCCAATTATGTTCCTCAACTCCCCAATCAGCCATCCTCTTCCAAAGCCACAATAGCCCTCCTTACTTCTTCTCCTACTCCCATTGAATGGATCCTCGACTCTGGAGCTACATCTCATCTAACACCCCATCTTGACAATCTCAACCAACCTACAAAATACTATGGATCCGATCAGGTCACCGTCGGCAATGGAACCAGCATGCCCATTACTCACTCCGGGCAGGGCTTACTTCCACTTTCAACTGGTAACGTACTACTCTTACAAATATTTCATACTCCTCAGATTTCTCATAACCTCTTATCCATTCACAAATCAACTCAAGACAATAATGTTTCTATCCACTTTGACACTTATGGCTATAAAATTCTGGATCAGTTCCACCACTGCATTTACTAGGGACCAGTCCGTAATGGTCTCTACCCGCTCCATCATCCGCATCAATCCACTCCCACAACCCTCTCCACCACCGTCACACCCAAGCTATGTTGGCACCGACGCCTCGACCATCCCCACAAAAGAGTTCTTAGTACCATATCAAGCTAGCATCTAGATCTTAACAAACCGCCTATGTTATCTTCTTGTTTATCTTGTATGGCCTCTAAGAGCCACAAGTTAGCTTTCTCTTCTTATAACAACCACAAATGTAATCCTCTTGCTTTACTACACTCAAATGTATGAGGACCGTCTCCTACAATTTCAAATCAAGGTTATCTTTAC
Organism: Dendrobium catenatum; assembly: GCF_001605985.2. Classification (NCBI taxonomy): domain Eukaryota; kingdom Viridiplantae; phylum Streptophyta; class Magnoliopsida; order Asparagales; family Orchidaceae; genus Dendrobium; species Dendrobium catenatum. The sequence goes on along the minus strand of NW_021319800.1, from coordinate 1,447,085 downwards.
TATCTATTGCTCATAGATGATTTCTCAAGATATGTATGGTTGTTCCAAATGAAAGCTAAATCAGAAGTTACATATCTTATTATCAATTTCAAATTAAATAGTGAAAATCAACTCAAAACCAAAATACAATGTATTTGAATTGATTGTGGAAAAGAAAACATGAATCATGCTATTCAAACTTTCCTTCAATCCAATTGAATTCTTCACTAGGCGAGTTGTCCATATATGACGAAGCAAAATGGTCTTGCTAAACTCAAGCACCATCACATTATAGAGATTGCTTGCACTTTGCTCAACGAGGCTCACATTCCTCATCAATAATGGTCAGACGCCGTTCTCACCTCAGTTTACCTCATCAATCACATGCTCTCGTCAAACACCCACCACAAATCCCCATACCAACTTCTCTTCAATCAACAACCCACTTAAAACCATCTTCGCATTTTTGGCTGTGCCTGCTTTCCATGGTTCCCTCCATCCGCTCGAACAAAATTACAATCCAAATCTTCAATGTGTATTTTCCTCGGCTACTCTGATACTCACAAAGGCTACAAGTGCCTTAAACCATCCTTCGACAAGCTCATCATCTCTCATCATGTACAGTTTGACAAATCCATATTCCCTTATCAACATCATCCGCCCGAACCCTCTTCAGATCCTCCTCCCTCTAACCCATTTCTACTTACGCCAATATCTACCTTATCGATACCACCCTCCACCACTCCCAATCAAACAACCATTCCCACCCAACCTCCATCAATTCCTGTAGAAACCACCCCCAATTCCCCTTCTTCCTCGTCCACACAATCTATCCCCACAATATCACCTCCTCCAACTACTCACCCAATGCTGACCCGGTTCAAAATCGGTCATCTAAAGCCTCGACAATCATTAAATCTTCTAACTTCTCTCCAACCACTCACTGAACCTACATCTTTCCATGAGGCCTTTACCAATCCTGATTGGAAGAAAGCCATGGAAGCATAATTTACTTCTCTCCAACGGAACAATGCTCTCCAACGGAACAACACATGGACGTTAGTTCCCAAACCGCCCTCTACTCAAGTACTAAGTTGCAAATGTACATTTCGCCTCAAAAAGCATCCAATCCACTCCTCTCCCACTTACAAAACTAGATTGGTTGCTCTAGGAAATTGTCGAGAGCTTGGCCTCCACTTTGCCGAGACGTTTAGTCCGGTAGCAAAGATGTCGTCCATCTGCATCCTCCTCACCCTTGCTCTTAACAAAGGCTGGCCAATACATCAGTTAGACATAGCAAATGCCTTTCTTCACGGCCCTCTTGACGATATCATCTACATGAATCAACCAAAAGGTTTTGAAGATTCGTGTTTTCCTCATCACGTATGCCTCCTCCAGAAGGCCATTTATGGCCTTAAACAGGCTCCACGATAGTGGTTCACCACATTTTCTCATCATCTGCTTTCTCTCGATTTTCAGCCCGGCAAAGTCGACCCCTCCTTGTTTATCATCAACTACTCTACCCATTCCACATACCTTCTTATATACATCGATGATATTCTCATCAGCAGTTCATCCTCCATTTGCATTCACCAAATCATTCAAAATCTTAGCTCCACCTTCTCTATGAAACACATCGGAACTCTCTCTACCTTTCTAGGCATCCAAATCAATCACAAGTCCAACACCTTATTCCTCTCCCAAGAAACATACACCCTATCTATCCTCACTAAAGCTGGCTTCATCTCTTGCAAACCAGTCTCCAATCCCAGCTCTTCTCACCGTCTCACATCCTCCACTCCCACTACAATCTTCATCTCTCCTAAGATGTATCGTCACTTGACAGGATCGCTCCAATACCTCACTATAACCCGACCAGATATTGCATATGCTGTAAATCAATTGTGCCAACATATGCACAATCCTCATGTCGAGCACTCTACATGGATGAAGCATCTCCTTTGCTATCTCAAAGGAACAACTACATATGGTCTACCCATCACCAAAAGTTCGCTTCAATTTCACTCCTTCGCCGACTCTGATTGGCCAAGTGATCCCACCACTCGTCATTCCACCATCGGTCACATCTCCTACCTTGGATCTACTATCATCTCCTGGGTCGTCAAGAAACAACCCACCGTCGCCAGATCATCCACTGAGTTAGACTATCGTGCTCTTGCATCCATAGCTGCTGACATAGTCTGGCTCCAACGACTTCTACAGGATTTTAATATACAGGTAACTCAACCAACTCCACTTTATTGCGACATTATTCCCCGTCTTTCACGCCATAACAAAACATATAGAGATCGCTTACCACTTCATCCGAGAAAAGGTTCAAGCTCGTTGCGTTCATCTTCTTCTGATCTCTTCCCAGGATCAGCCGACAGATATTCTCACCAAACACTTACCCATCACAAAGTTTCAACAATTGAGAACCAAACTCAAAGTTCAACCACCATGAGTTTACGGGGGGATTAATACACACATTACAGCTCAAGTTAGTGGAATTATATCAAGCAAATTTGGACCTTTCACCTCTAACAAACTAGCTTACACACACCTTACACCTATAAAACCACGAGTGGTTGTATGCACTCACCGTACACTCTACATGCCTTTATATACAGCCAAGGCATTGTGTAATAACATACCTTTCTACTTTATCTTTTGATTTCCTCTCACCGTTGGACACTACATGTTTTCGACATGTATATTCTTCTGCATAGGAAAAGCCAAAAGTTCTCTTGGCTATTTCTTCGTTGTCATGTATTTTACAGCTTCTATAGAGACACATATATGTGTATAAGAAAAATAATTTACAAAATATATATGCATTTCAAACTCCCATGTAACAAGGATATCAAAGCAATTTGATTTCCCTTTCCATCCAACTCTTGCTACATTTCTTTATTCTCCAATATTCACACGACTATAAGCTAAGGACCAAAATTAAGATGTCTCCATGATATCTTTACCTTTAAATGGATAGTTTCGTCTTTATCTTCATTTTATCTTAAATTATGTTTTTGCCTTTTATATATTAATCAGGACATTCCTTGTGATTCTTTTGAGTATTTTTTCCTTATATGATTATACTATAATGATTTTTTATATTAGAACCCTTCCACAAAATCCCCAACTTTTAATGTCGACATATTGTGACAAATCTGCATATAAAATTCATAACTTCTAAATACACATCAATTAACCTACAATCATCATCATTTGTTAGCTAAAATGTCAAAACTTTGATCTAGAGATTCACGTCATTTTTCATTAAAGAAAACCCAACTTACTCTTAATAACATATTAATCAAAAATATGTCAAAAAATCGTAACTTTTTACCTTAGCCTTCCACAAACCTTAAACCATCTACTGCCAGTCCAAAAGTCCTGGGAACAACTTAACCACATCCCCATTATTTGATAATTAGGGCCAAAAAAATACAAAAACCCAAATGTTTTTTTACTAGAGGGAGAAATCTATCCTAAACTATATGTGGTAGATTTTCACTATCGTAAACAAGCAGCTACTAGTATAAGCTCAATATTTAGCAACCAAGTAGCATCAAACAAATGTTCTATCTTGTGATCGGGATGGGCTTAAGCCTATGGGAACCTCAATCCAGAATATAAAGTCCTCACAATAATGAGTGGTTCCTTCTATCTTCATAACATTTGAATTGGAACACACAAGTATCATAGGAGAGTCTGGTGCAAAGTTTCAAAGCCCACTTGGGTCAACTCATCAAAATTCACAAAAATTGGTTTAGACTTTGATCTTGTGATTTGCCAAACTTAACACCATAACGTTAAAAAGTTGACAGCATGCATTCTTTTTTCATTTTACCACCGCTAGTAGTCCTACTGAACCCTATCAATACTGTTGCTTCGACTTCTACATCTTCTACATCGTATAATTCAACACACCACCAGAATGCAATAACCTTTGATGGCTATAGAGAAGATTTTTTTAGCTTCCAATAAACTTAAATATTTACCATACCACAGGATTCAAAACAACAAAAGAATAGCGACCCAAGCTATATAATGAAACACTAGAAGCAGATTGAAGGGCAGATAATTAGGGAAAATAGTATATAACAAAGTAAAGGCGGACAATACAGGAGAAGAACGGCTGATGAAGTCTTATAAAAAGGGAAAAAAAAATACCGGAGAGAATAGATGAAGGTGAAACTTAGAAGAGGTGGAGAAAAAGAGGCTAGGTTTAAAGAGAAGCGGATGGAGGGCAACAAACTAATTTTAGGTACAACACTTTCATAAATGTGGTATCCGTATATCAAGACCGCTAAAACTCAGAGCCAACATAGTTTGACACAAGGATTTATCTTTATTACCTACATATAATAACTAAATAAAAAACAATCATTTCAATAAATAACCATGTCCATTATAAAATGGTGGGATAACATCCACTTGATCAGGCTTCGGATATCCTAATAGTTATTAAACTTGTCAATAAAATGAAGGGCAACATAACCCCCAACACTTCATCATGCTAGGTGTAGTTTTCTATGGGTTTATCCAACAATCGTTGTAAAATAAATACCTACAAAATCACCAAATTCTCTTGGTTTAGTTTTGTCCAGAAAACTTTCAGTTTGCTTGTAATCTAGTTTAATACGTACAACAATTGAAACCGACAAAAGAAAACTAACAAGGGGTAGAATGCCATGCTTTACTGGCACCAACATGAACCCCTTGCTTCCGCATCAACCTTCGAACACTTCTGGGATAATGCCTAGGCATCCATGTAGGAATTCTCTCTCTATAATCAATAAACTCGACAAGCCAATCAAAATCCTCTTCTTGACATTCTCCGAATTTGTAGAATAAACTCCCTGGTCTAGTATTTCTACTTAGAGGAGGTGCATAAAATGTTTTGAGTTCTTCAACATTGTGCACCTAGTGAGGAATAATTTCTTTAAAATGTCAGAGAGGGAGAGACGTAACCAAGAATATGTTTTCTAAAATCGACAAGTCACTCATTCTAGGATACACTGCACCTTGCTCGCATAGATAGACTCATAGTCATAATTAGAATCCAGTCATCTTATTTCACTTGACTAAAGGCTAACAGGCTTTCTTGTATTCAACAGGGGTAACGCCTTCTTCTTCTGTGTCATTCCTCGGGTGAGGCATAATTCTACTTGATTTGGGCATAAGAGCTGGTTTAGGACGAGTCGATGTTGCCTTCCTTCTCCCTACCTGCTTCTTCATAACTTATTGTTTGGGCCGCTTTGTAACTTTTGAGTTTGATGCCTTGGCTTCAAAAGAGTTTGATTGTTTTGACTCCTTTGGAATGAAATATTTTGCATCTTCATATAATTTTACCTGATGAACTGTAATGGTTGTATAACACCAAAGACCCTAAACTCCTCTCCATCTCGAAGATACTTCATGCATTGGTGTAAGGTTGATGGGATAATGTCATACTCATGCAACTAAGGTCGACCCAGAAGCGCCTTGAATGAGGTGTATGCATTAATCACATGAAATTAGCTGATGTATAAAGTTCACCAAATACGAGAGAAAACATGAATGACCCCAAAATCTTTTGTCCCTTCTCGTTAAAATCATGCACCATCAACTTATCTTGCTCAAGGTGTTGCATGTTCAAGGTTTAATGATCTTAGTGCCCTCAAGCTCATGAGATTTATGGAGGATCTGGGATCAACCAATATCCAGCTAATTATGATGTCATTACTCTCTGCACTAACATACAGAAAGTGATTGTGAAATACCATTCCGAGCATCAGATCATTTTTAACAAAAGTGATGATTGGTTCATTTCGAGCCTATAGAACTTCAGTCATGCAATGCTCAACAAAGAATGCTTCATATCTTTTAGGATTTTTGAGAGCCTAAATCAAAGTTTCTCGAAGATCTTCAGACATCAAGAGAGCCTCATATATGTTGTGTTGCGCGGGGATCTTTCTCAAATGGGATAAAATATTATAATCTATCCCTTTGTTCCGGAGAAAATTTTTTATTGGGGCCTTTAGGATTGATTTCTTCATTAATGACTATTTCTTTCCATTTGTCTTTATTAGAAATCTCCTTCTTCGGTAGAGAAGGCGGTATCTTATCACTTCTTAACTGTACTTGGGCCACCTCATATGATTTAAATTCACATGATAAAGTGTCTCCTATAGAATTAGCCCTCATAGCCTCCGAAGATTCATTTGTAGATTAAGTATCACCATCAAGCTTCATATGGTACAACTGTGATGCTATGTCAAGCTCTTATTCCTTTTCGTTTGGAAAGTACAAATCCTCTTATGAATTATAGTCCATCAGTAATACCATCAAACAAGACTCAAAAGTTGCTTCCTCAGTATGCCCTTCTTTTGTTGGTCTATCTGATGTCACTGAAATAATCCAGCATGTCTCCATAGGATGTGAATCTTCATCTGTTTCTTCTATTTTAATAATTTTAAGTTATGTCATAAAGTCAGCGAGCTTGACGGGTCGTCTCACAGTTGTATAATAATTGTCCAAACTGTCTATAACCCTTTGGGTTACAATCTTTTTTTTTTTTCAACTTTTTCAATTTGGTCTTTCTTTTAGGAAGATTTGATTTTCTTTCACCAGGCTTTGGCGAACTAGTTTGGTTAGGATGCAATTTGGAAGTAGATGCGCTTATAATTGGAAGCCCTTTTAAATCTAATACCAGTTCAGTAGAAGATTTTCACTTGACACCAGGAACTCCTTCAAGTTGTTTCTGCATTTTCAATGTCTTCCTCGAGAGCACAATCTCCCATCGTTCATCTTGAACCGATTCTTTTTTTGCTTTCTCTTTAACCGGGGAGACGGAAGAGGACATGACCACCTATGTTGATTCTCTCTTGAGTTGAATTAAAACACTATTTTATAGTGTAAATTCTCATTTTCGATATTTTCTTTCTAGTCAATCCTTAAGTATATAACAATCTTCAATAGGATTACTAATAACCCTTTGATACACACAATAATTAGGGTTATTTGTCTGATTAGCTTCTTCCGATCTTTTACACTAGTAATTAAAGACCTTCTTTAAGTGCATGCTTAAATAACTTAGCTACACTTTCCCTTTTAAATAAGTATTCTTTAATCAATCTCTCTCTAAGGATTTGAAGGGCTTGATCACATGCTCCCACAGCTTGCTTTGGACGATCCGCTCCACCCATAAAGGGCAAGTCTTATCATTTCCTCGTAACACCAACTTCTATTGGGTATTAGGGTTATAAACATGTTTTGGTTTATTTTCATCCTGCATTGACTACTTTCCTTTATCTATATTATAAATTGTTCCAGATTTTTTCTATATTATAAAAGTGAAATGGACGGCTGAAGGTGATTGCAATTCTAGATTTTTTCAAACTTTTGCAAGTGCTAGAAGGAATTTCAATTTTATCTACAGTATAAAAGATGAATATGGATGCAATGTGGAGAACCAACATCAGATTGAGAATGTTTTGCTAAGGTTCTTCGATGGAAAATGGGGAGAAAGAACCTGTTCACTGGACGGTTGGCCAAAACCAAGAAGGATTCTGGATGAGGATAAAATCCTATTGAACAAAAACTTCTCAGTTGAAGAAGTGGACATGGTGATAAAAGAATATATGGGATTCATTACACCGAAAAATGATGGAATATCATACACCTTTTTCAAAAGCTGTTGGTCTATCATAAAAGATGATGTTTGGAATGCATTAAAACAGCTTTTCATATCTGCCGAAATGTGTGAGAGCTTGAAAGAAACTATCATTGTACTGATTCCTAAAGTAAGTAATCCTTCGACTCCATCCAACTATAGACCTATAAGCTTGTGCAAAACGATTTACAAAATTGCGGCCAAAGTTTTGTTGAATAGAATGTCTTGTATTATTCCAAAGTTAATTTCTAATGAGCAAGTTGCCTTCTTAAAAGGGAGATCAATTTCGGATAAAATTCTTATAGCCCAAGAAATTTTTCATAAATTTATATTTTCTAAATCTTCTAATGGGTTAGTGTCATTCAAAATCGACATGGAGCAAGCATATGATTCCATGGGTTGGCCGGCTCTAAACAAGTTTTTAGAGTACTTTGGATTTCCTACTTTTTTCTCCAATCTTATCATGGATTGAGTTTTAAATCCCTCATTTTCTTTGATAATTAATGGGAATCAAACTGATTGGATAAAGGCTAAATGTGGATTTCGGCAGGGATGCCCATTGTCCCATATCTTTTTATTCTATGCTCTGAGTTATTGTCTAATGCTCTCTTTGAAGATGACTCAATTGGTATCAAGGTTAGCTCAAACGGGCCAATGATCTCTCATTTGCTTTATGCGGACGACATAGTAATATTCTCGGATGCAAATGTAACAAATGTCAAGAAGATCAAAGGTATCTTGAAGGATTTCTGTGGGTGGACTGGCCAGAAAGTAAATGAAAGAAAATCAGTGATTTTGTTTGGTAAAACGGTGAGGAGGAAGGCTATTACACATATCATGGGATTCAAATCAGTCAAAGAGTTTTATTATCTTGGAGTTAAGGTGGCTTTGAGAAGACTCGAGAAGATGATTTCCAATTTGTTATTGACAAAGTGTTAAAAATGTTAAATACTTGTGGTGCCAAGTTCATCTCTTTGGTGGGGAAGATCACACTTGTCAAAACGGTATTGCTCTCTTACCCATCATTCTACTCCACTCATTCTATGATTCCAATGAGTACTTTAAATGAAATTGATAAGCTATGTAGAAGTTTTATTTGGAGAAAGATGAATGGTGGTCTAGGCCTTCATTATATGAGTTGGAGGAATATGTGTAAACCTTTGGAAAGTGGTGGATGTGGGTTGCATTCAAGTTCTACCAAAGTGGGCCCTTTAAGAGCAAAGCTTGCATGGAAATATGTTCAAGACAAAGATTCAATGTTGCACAAATGCTTATTTTCGAAATATGGTCCGATCTGGAATCAAAATGCTGGGAGGAGATCTTGTTCGCCGGCTTGGAAGTTAATCAAGGATGGACGTAGGTGTCTTAAAATATAGTGAGATGGAAGATAGCAAATTGGGAGTCAATTGATATCTTTAGCGATATATGGATCATGGATAAGAGCTTAAACATGTGGCAAATATTTGTAGTGCACAGAGATTGCAGTATGGAAAATATGAAGTTAAGTGATTTAATTTCGGAAGGAAGATGGAATGCTGCTAAAGTGAAGAAATATTTTGGAGGCGAGCTGGTGGAAAGGATTTATAACGTTCCAATTTTTTCAAATAATCAAGAAGACAAGCTGGAGCTCATTCAAGGATTATCTGGGAAATCAATTTCAGCAATGGCTGGTTCAGCGGCAAAACAAGAATTTGAGGAGTATAAGTATTGGAGGTGTTTGAAGAAAGAAAAGCTGAATGCAAGGGCGGAAATATTCTTGTAGAGGTTATTGAATAACTCTTTACCAACATTTCATTTCTTATCTTATAGAAGATTGCAGCAAAATAGCTTGTGTCCTAGAGGATGTAATGAAGTTGAAGATATAAAGCATTTGACGGCGAGCTGTAAGAAAATGAAGGAGGTTATCATTGTTCCGAATCAAAGGGGGGGATTCATGATACCAATTGCCTCTTGCTTTGAAGATCGCTCGAATTGGATGAGGAAAATAAATCCTTTTATGCTGAATCTTTTCTACAATATTGCTTATTTTATTTGGAAGGGAAGGAATGAGTTGGTCCATGGGAAAGTTGAAAGATCTGCAGTCTTTATAGCAACCGAATCTGTCAATTATGCGGCTGTGAACAAAACTATGAATAGGAACACTTCGGGATGGTTGGATGCCAATCAGCTCTTGCTGGTAGATAAAGCTTGGCACCCTCCACCCGATTGGATCAAGGTGAATGTAGATGCGGCATTGTTACCTTCCTACAAAGGAGGAATCGGCGGTGTATTCAGATATCACAAAGGGAGGTTCCTTTTGGCTTTTGGTAAATCATGTGAATATTGGGATATAGCTTACTTGGAGCTTCTAGCTATGAAGACAATTAAAGCGATGATAAAAGATTGGATGTGGAATATAAAGGAATCATTATTGAAGGAGACAATACCAACATTATCAAATTCATTCAGGATTCATACAGAAGAAATGGGGAAGAGCTTGAAGAATTTTCTTTCACTAAAGATTTTAGTTATGTGATTTTTAATTATATAGAAAGGGGTGGTAATAATGCTATTTTTGCTTCTTTTTGTTGGGATGATATAGGGCTCAATAAGGTTCCTCCTTCTTTATGGAATTATTAGAGGAATCAGTAGGTAACATTGTGTAGTTGGTTCTCCTTTTTAGTTTCAATGCATTTATTGCTTCTTCAAAAAAATATATTATAAACTGTTTGTTTTCCTTTATCAACATTAAATGAAGTGACATGTTCTTTACCTCTTCTCTGATATGTTGCTTTACTTTTCTTGAATTTATCAAGATGGCATTTAGATTTTGACAAATTTAACTTTTCAACTCTATCTAGTAGGTCCTGAAATATAGTGATATAAGTTATACATAAGAATTGTAGCATCTTATCATCAATGTTTCCGATTAGCTGTTGAATAGCATGCTCATCTTCTAATTATTGCTCACATTTCATGCTCAAATTACGCCAGCAGGTATGTATTTGTTCACTGACTTGTCTAATTTTTATTTCCTCAAAGGCAAGATCAGCAATAGTGGTTTTTTCGGTTACTCTGGAAAATTTCTTCACAAACAATGTTTCTAATGTTGCAAATGTCATAACATAATCATTCAGGAGTTCAGCATACCACTCGAAAACAATCAAAGTTAAACTGCTAACGAATTATCCAAAGAGTAGAGCATCAACACCTCCTGTATTGCCACAGGTGGCCTTAAACTAGGCAAAGTGTTGTTTGGGGTTACTGTTACCACTATATGTGTTAAATTTTAGGATAGAATACACCTTTGGGTACGACACCTGGTCATATTTGATGGGATATGGATGATATTTGTTCACTATTTTTTGGCCTGATTCGAAGATATGACAGCCTTAATTTTTTCATTGATGATTGTCTCCAATTGTGCCACTGTCACAGGCTCTAACATACTTGCCACATTTTGAGGAGTAGGCTGGCGAAACAAACGATCATTCTCAATTCCTCCTTCATCTGAACCTCCTTCATGTGAACCTTGCACTCCCGACACTTAGCATATTGGATGAGCAGGCGGATTAGCGAGACAACTACTTGTCGCCTGATGATTGGTTTGTTGGATAGGTACATGATTGGTAGTGACATTTCTCTACATCATCTGCATCATTTGCGCCATCAACACAGCCATTTTGGCATTTAACTGAGCTATTTCTTTAGTCAGCGCAGTATCCTCAGACGTTACGTGTAAGTGTCATGCTCATCAAGGCCCATGCAATAATGTATTTTTGAGTGTATTTTTCATTATGCATCTACATGTTTGTAAAATTTGCATTATACATTTGCATGAAGATAATGTATTTGTATTATGTAGGATAAATGCATACTTCATTTGCACGTGTATTTACATTTATATGCTCGTATATGCATTTTCATGTTTGTATGTATGATTGTATATGTGTATATGCATTTGCATGTTTAACATATGTGCAAAATATACATACATTTGAATAATACACTCGTGCAATGCACTCACACATTTTACTCAGTGCATTTGTGTGATGCACTCGTACAGATCTCAATGCACTTGCATAGTGACATGATCATTAGCGTATGTACAAAGTGACTTGTGTGATCAATAGTATGGATGTTATGTAGTGTGCCTATATGATTGGTAGTATATATGTGCATGCCACTTGATGCATTTGTATGTCTTTAGTACGCGTGCATTATACAATAGGGACTTGTAGGCAACACCCTTCGATGATTTTGGTGTGTCACGAGCACTTTAATGAAGGGTCGTGCAACCTGTGACACGTAACAGTCTGTTATTTTATTTCATTTCAAGAATAAGTGATCACGGGGTATATGACACTCATAGGGCGCGTATGAGTCTACTGACTTTAATAACTGGCATGCACGCTATATGGGGAAACTGTGCACCTATGAAACTTTCCATGTCATTTTGTGTTTGGAGTTTGGCTCAACGGGTCCCACAAAGGAATTAATTTTCTAGGTTACAACCCAGCCCTAATTCATTCCTTTGCACATTTCAGTCTACAGAGTGTGTGTTGCAAAGGGGTTTGAGTGTGTACTAGCTAAGAGCTAAGAGACGAAAGTTTTGTTCCTACTTGTTAGTGAACACTAGTTCTTCTACTAGTTCACTATAAGTTCCTTTATTATGCTTATTTTTCATCCAAATTTTCTTTCAATGTTTAGAATCTAGGATGTCATGCACTTTATATCATGTTGACTTAAGAATTTAGGTTATATTTCAATTTCTCTAACCTTTTTCAAAGTCATATAATTTGCTGTAAATTTTGGCAACTCTTTGGCGTCGTCCCCGCATAGCAGACTACATTGGGTGTGTAAAATCTTCCAGCTTGCCGAGAAAATAAATCACAGTAGGTGTCAGGTGACACCACGACCAAAACTTCATTCCCTACATGCTAATAAAAGCAGTCATGGGTTCTTGAAGTATCAATTTAAAATACAACATTTACCCTTCTGCTAAGAAAAGCAGTCGCATATACATAGTTTTCTTTTCATATAACAAATTTTCTCACTCGTTGATAAAAACAGTCATGAGTACATATCTTATGCAAACAAATTTTTCTGTTCGCTAATAAAACGATTATGGGTACTTACATTTCATGTATACGAATTTTCTCACTCGCTAATAAAAGTAGTCACAGATACTTATATTTCAAGCATACAAATTTTCCTGCTCACAAATAAAAATGGTTACAAGTACTTATATTTCATGTATACGAATTTTTCCGCTCGCTAAAAAAAGCGGTCATTGGTACTGATGTTTCCCCCGCTCTATAATAAAATTGATCACGGGTACTTATATCATATATATACAAATTATGAAATACTAGTGTCGGGTATATATCTTAAGTTGCACGGCAGAAGCGACGACGGCTAACGGCGATGATTACGATGACACACAAAACCTGTGATGCACAGTTACATTTTTCTTATTATGATTAATAATTATTACATCTAATTATATGCATATTATATTTATTTATTTATTTTAGTTGGGGCTAGAGAGAGAAAGAGAGTGTGCAAGCTTTCTTTCTAGAAAGAGAAAGAGATGGAAGGAGTGGATTTGGTGGAAATGGTATAGGAAGTTGTTTATGGAGAGGAGGGTGATGTTTAGAGAGAGAAAATTCCTCTCTCTAGGAAGGAGGATAGGAGAAATTGATAGTGAAGGGAGGTGTTTGAGATTGAGATTGATGTATTTAGGAAGAAAGTTATGGAATCTCTCTCTTTCTAGAGAGAAAAAATTCTCTCTCTAGACCTAGAGAGAAAATGGGACTTTTTTGGTGGAGATGTAGGTGTCGGGGAGTATTTTTTTTAAGAGATGTGGAATTTCAGGGAGAAATGGAGAAATAAAAAAAATTAGGGTTACGGTTAGGTTAGGTTTGGGAAGAAACTCATGGAAGATGAAGAAGGTGAAAGGGAAGAAGAAGAGTGGAAGAAGAAGAGAAAATGGGAGGAAATGGGGGAGGAAGAAAGGAAGTGGAAGGAGGAGGAGGAGGAAGATAGTTATCTTGGTGGCCAGCGGAGGCATGGAGAGGAAGCCGAGAGGTGAGGGGGCATTCGGCCTTGTGCGTGAGAGTGAATCGTGAGGGGGCCAATTAGGGTGAGTGAGGGTGAGTGTTATGTGAGGAATGAAGGGCTAAGAGTTTAAGGGGAGGTACTTTAGGGAATTTTTATTTAGATTTTTTTAATCTCCCTTTCTCTCCCTCTTATTGTTATTTTTAAAAATATATATGATATAAAAAAATTTATAATCGTGCCTTGACATTGCAGTCAAATCACCAACATCGTCGTTATTATTCATGCACGTTGATGCCCTGATTCACGCACGCGAAATATAAATGTTCGCCGATCGACGTCCCCAATCAATATAGGCAACGATTTTAGCTATTTTTGTTGCTTCAGACAAGCTAGCATTGTCCGTTTCACGAACAGAGGCCATTTCGGCAACTTAAATTTTTAGTCGATGTCGGGTGATTTACGCGCTACGTCACGCTCTTTTGCATTCGAAACTCACCTTGCATGATCGACTCAACCTCGACACTAGTATTGAGGTCAACAAAATAATCAAGCAATCATTCATCCACAAGATGAATCAAACAGTGAGCAGAAAGACGAAGCTTACTACTTGATGTTGTGTCATATTTGAATTTATTTTAATTTTGCATATGATGAAGTCTATATTTAAAGTAACAAATGAGTTATCTCAAGTTTTACAAAAAAAAAAAGATCAACATATCATAAATACTATGACATTGATAAAAACTTCGAAGCAAAGACTACAAAATATGAGAGATGAATGATGAAATATTTTATTAGTAGAAGTCAATATTTTTTGTAAGAAGAATAATTTAAGCGTTTCAAATATGACTGATAATTTTGTAATGCGAGCGAGATCGACAAGTCATTCTCAAGTAATCACAAAAGAACATTATTATAAAATTGAGTTAGTTATTTAGTTATAGATATGTAACTTCAAGACCTCAATAATAGATTTTATGAGATAAACATTGGTTTGCTTATGTGTATGATATGGTTCAATCCATGTGACCCATTTATCTTTTGAAAAATAAAAATTGGTATATGTAGTCAAATTTTATCCGTCAGATTTTTCAAATATAAATCTCATTATATTAGATAGCCAATTTGATACTTCTATAATTAATATGAGATGTAGTGATGCACTCAACAATTTAATAGAAATTAGAGAACTTGCACGAAAATGGTGAAAACAAAGAAAAATGATATTTACACTTTAGTGTTCTTACTTATAAAGTTTACTTTGAAATTGCCAATTACTACAACAACGATGAGAATTTTCTACTAAGAAAATTGTAAAGCAACATTTGTGCAATCATATGGGAGACTCGTGGATGAATGATTTTTTTATTACTTATATTAAAAATATATGTTTTTAATATTATTGATCATAAAGTGATTGTACAAAGATTTCAAAATATGAAGACTAGGAGGGAGAAATTGTAAGTGTCATATAAGATTAATATGAATAGCATGTGCTCTGGATTGTAAGACTTTTATTATATAGTTTATCTTTTTTTTATAATAAGTCTAATAAAAAAAGTTTTAAAACCGTCTATCAGTTTCAAGCTTGGATGAAAAAGAATGAGGGTATTTTTAGTATTCATAATTAGTGCACCCACATGAAAAAAATCATTGCTCCACCAGTGACAACTCCATGCCACTTTCATGGGCATTTTTCTTACCGTAGTGAGCATTATATTGCAAAACTAAACTAAATTATTGCAGTCCAAAAAAGGCCTAGATTACCAAAGATTTGAAACAGCAAACTTAAAAAAAAAAAGGACATAGAATTTAAGAAAATATAAGCATGTCAAATTCAACAGCAACCAACCAAAGCATACGAGAACTGATGCCTTACAATTATTTTAAGAAGAATAGGATGAGAAAACCATTCACAATCGAGCTATAAAGCTAGTATGCAAGTAATATCCAGCAACCAAGGCCCCAACCGAAAAGGGAAATATCACACAGAGTATCAAGATAGAGATCATGCTTTACAATTCGGAAGCGAATCATTAAAACTAAATCAAATATCACGAAGAGATGCAAAAGGTAAATCTACCTTCGAGAGGGTGGTCCTCTGGCCCTACCGATGAATCTCCGCAAACATCACAGACGACCCTTCCATGGATCTCCCCCGTCCAAGCCTCCGCAGCACATGCAAGCAACAAGATAACAAGGCCACCAATCAGCCTGGAAAACTTCATCCTAGAAGTGGAGATTCGCCACGGGTGATTTCTTCGGCAATTCTAATGGAGCGAGACTGGCCTCCGGAGGAAAGAAAAATAAATCCACCTAAAAAGAATCAGCTCCAGCTGTAGTGGGCCTGTGGGCTACGCCGACAAGTTGCACCCATGCCACGCGTGAGATCATAATTTTTCTAAATTTTGAGAAAATAGAGAATTGAAAAGGTTAGATGAGGTACTTGAGTTTATATGCTTTTAGAGGATTATTTTTGTTATTTTATTTTTAAAATATATTTATAATTTTATTTTGGAATGAATTATTCTTTTTCTATATATAGAAGGTATTTATTGAAGTCTGTCTCATGCTACTTTAGCTCAAATTTGTTTGAATTTGAACTTTATTTGAATTAGATTTGAATATGGTTCAATCTAAGTTGATAAAATCTTATTTCTCCAATTTAGAACATTACGGGGCACATAAAATCAAATTTTCCCATATAATAGAGGTGTGATAAGAATTTTTTTTATTAACTCTTAATAGTTGTACTAGAAAAAATTGATCAAGGGTCAACATTTATTCTAAATGACTAAAATATGAGTTTGGGCTAATTAGAACCGATGAAAAGGTTACTTGGTTAGGTTTGGATCATTGAGGTATGCTTAGGAGCATTTTGATCATTTTAAACTTTATTAGTCAAATAGATTCACCATGGGTAAAATATGAATCTAAATGACTTTAAAAGGGTTTTAGAATAATTTAGAGTCAAAGTCAACTTATAGTCCAAGGTTTGGCCTTATGGGTACCTCGATAGGTCTTATAGTAACATTTTGATAATTTTATCATTTTTGGTCAACGAGGATTGACCAAGGATGGAAATGGGTTCAAATAATTCTAAAATAAATTAGAAATCATTTGAAGCCAATTTTAGGACCAAATTACAAGGTTTGGGTATTTGGGTTATCTTTAGTATTTTCTAAAGTGTTTAGGATTTAGACCTAAGGTTTGAGTTTTGGACTAGCCTACTACCTTCCTAAAGACACTAAGAATATCATGAAACATGCATGGGCTACTCAATGCTACGTCTTTGGATATCTATATATGGGAAATTCTAGAGGCTATTTCAACTCTAAGGTATGAAAGCTTAGGTTTTAAGAGTATCCTAGAGATGAAAGAATTGACCTCATCAAAAATGAGAATAATAAATAGACCATCAATAGATGTGTTAAACTCATAAAAGTATACCATAGATATTGGTGTTTGTCATGATAATCAATAGGATCCATTAAGAGACAGGATATAGCTTCAATTGAAAATTTTGAATGTTTGATATTTTTTTTTTTGTTTAGTTGGATGTGAAGAATTTAAAATTGATTTGCTTGGGTAATTTTAGATAGGTGATTATTTTCATTCAAGATGCTAGGTTCATTTCTAAATTGAAGAAAGGAATTTAAGAAGGTTTAGGGATAGTTAAATTTTAGCATAGATTTTCATCCCCAAATAGATGGTCATTCTAAACAGGTCATCCATATTTTGGAAGATTCATTAAGATTATGTGTATTGGATTTTAGCGGCAGCTAGGAAGATTACATTTTCTTGATTGAATTTGCTTATTATAATAATTATCAATCAAGTATAGGATTGACTCTGTATGAGATTTTATATGGGAAAAAGTGTAGCACTCCATTATCTTAGATTGAGTTGGGAGGGAATAGACTAATTAGACTTTAATTAGTTAATGATGCCATAGAGAAAATCAGGTAGATCAAAAGAGACTAGAAGTAGCTCAGGGTAGGTAAAAGAAGTACCATGATTTAAGATATAATTCAATCGAATTTCAAATCGGTGATTTTATTTTCCTAAAGGTTAGATCGGTAAAAGGAGTTAGTATATTTGGAAGAAATAATAAACTCAACCCAATGTTTACTGGCCCTTAGAAAATTATTGAGAAAATAGGAAAGTTTTCTTATAGTTTAATGTTTCTTGATTGTATGTCTAATATTCATAATGTGTTTCATGTTTCTATTTTGATGAATTTGGAGTCTAATTCTTAGTAGAAGAATCTAGAGGGAGAAGCAGAGGTTCAACTAAATCTAACATATAAGGAAGAACCATAATGTGTCCTTGCTTTTGATGTCAAGCAATTGAGGAATAAATTAATACCTTTGGTTAAGGTGTACTGGAAACATAGGTCTAAGCAAGAAGCCTCCTAGGAGAAAGAATTAGAGATGAGAAAATCATATCCAGAAAAATTCTAGTAATTTGAATTTAAAATTTTTGGGGATGACATTTTTATTAGGAGGGGAGAATGTAACAATCGTCATTCCAAAACTCAGGTAATTAACTTAATTTTTGTTTAGTTTTTTCCTTATAAATAATATAGTGATAAATTAACTTTAGAGAAGTCCATACCAAAAGTTCATCTAAAAATGAGAGAATGCAAGTCACCAAAATATTATGAGTGCAGTACTACAATATTGAGCTCCCTATTTAGGGGCTAGTTTTAAGGTGGAGTTGTGGTGCTAGGGGGCACTGCCGTGGAGCCCAACTTATTGTTCATGAGATACTAGGATTCCTAGAAACTTAAAGATTATATGAGAATATGAAAGATTCTTTAGGATTGTTATAATTCTAGGGCGGTGGGTGCCATAGTGCTGAGTCAAAATGAGTGTTTTTAAATAATAAATATCTGGATCCATTTACTAAAACCCCTCACCCCTGCCATCCTTGCCATAAAACAGAACGAGAAGAGGAGAAGAGATTTTGGAAGCCAGAACTTGGCAATCATTTGTTCAGCAAGTTAAGGAAATTATTCGGCATGAGGCAGGAAATCTACGCTCTATTTTCAATTTTGATTCCAAAATTTCTATAAATATATATGCTTAAAATATATATTTCTAAAATTTGAGGAAAATTTTATTTTGTAACTTTTAGTATAACTCTTTACACTCTATTCTGAATAATATGACTATAATAATACAAATTTTTAATAGCTGGTTTATTTCTAAAAAAAATTAAAAACATGTCACTTCCGAACTTCTGTCCAGCTGCTAAAACATGTTAAATTATCATTTTATGCAGTCTCTATAAATTTAATAATATTCTAGAATATTTGAGTATGTACCTAATATTTAGGAGGAATTTATAAACCTATACAACTTTATCATGTTCTATTTTAATTCTTTAATTATATACTGCCTATACATAAATATGTATTTCATGATATTCTATATCTCTATTATTAAAAAGGCAGCACATTGTGAATTCTATGCTTAGGCACCATTGTAAATTCTATACTACTATGTTTTATTATGACCTCTGAATTGGCTCTATGTAGGAAGTAACTACTCTACTCTCCACTTGCCTAGAGTTGGTAGGAGGTGGTAAAACGGAGTTATAAGAAGGCCTTGAATCATGTGCATTTTTGCATCTATATTAGCATGTGAGTCTAACTTATCCCATTACTACACTCTATAAAGTATAAGCCTTTTTCTATTATAAGTTAGAATAAAAACATTAATCTTCTTTATTCTTGCATATTTTAATTACAAATTCTGAATTAAATTCATGTTATGAAGATAGGTTGGCATACTGAGTTTTGTACTCATACTCTTGAAAGTTCTTTAATACCACTTGAAAGTTCTCCGATACCACTTGAAAGTGTTATGGTGAACTAAGAGGGGGAGGAAGTTGAATTGGTTATTTAAAAACTTCTATTTTACTTAAAAATCAAATATGAGAAACGTGCAGAATCTTCATGAAAAATTTTCAAAAAAAAAGGAAGAAAAATATCTTTATTCTTTTAACTTTTAGAATATATTCTTTATCAAAAAATCCCCGATCACAACTTTTCCAAAAATAAACCAAATAGCCTAAGTGCGAAAGTAGATGCAAGAAAGTAAGTGTAAGAAGCAATGAATACATAAATCATATTTAAAGTGGTTCGATTGAATTTACCTATGTTCACTCTTCAAAGGTCCTCCTCTTTGGTTATTTTACTAACTCGCATTCCTTTGACCTTCAACCTAGTGGAGAAACCCTTCTCCCTTTGTAGATGGAGAATGACCTCTACATGCTCTTTTGAGCTCAAAACATCTCCCTCCTTCAACTCCTTGCTATGATAGAGATACCATCATCTAACCTCCTTAACTAGTAAGTCTTTCACCTAAGAACAATTCATATATCTCTTCTCTAAAATCTGAACAACATTAATATAGAGGACCCAAGGTGTAGGTTGACTGACAACCATGTGAATCCCCTTAACCCCTTGACTCCCTTAAGGAAAAACTCCCTCAACTTCACCTTCTCTCTCCCCTTAAGTGGTTTGGACTCTCACATAAGCAAGGAGACTCCCCTCTCCTTTTCTCAAGCTCTCTCCCAGGATTATGTCATATGCTACTCAACTTTAAACCCTCAATCCTCTGTTGAAAGTATTAAAAGAAGGCAATTTAATATAAAACTCTAATTTTAAATTTAATTATTCTTATAATACAGTATGATATTATGATAGTATTGTTAGATTAATTCAATTTCGTCACTAATCATCATGTATAATGTATAGTCATATAGTACAATTAGTTATATCAAATTAGGCTTTATACAGGATGAACCAAGGATTTACTGCCAAGTTCTTAGGTTAAACGAACTGTACGATTTGGAACATATCATATGATCACTAATTAGGATTTGATCTTAATTCAATCCCTTGATCTACAAGATTAAATTAGGCGATGTTCATTAATATTCATAAAATAATTATTTTGTACATTATGATCAATTCAAATTTTAAAATTTAAATTATCCAAATTTTGATTATATAGATTCAATGACTTATCAAAATAACTATTCATCGTGTATGATTATAGGCCAATTCAAATTTAATTATTTTATGTAATTAAATATTTGAATTAATTTCTGATTTAATAGATCGTATAGTATGATGTAGATCACACAATATGATGTAGATCATATAATACAAAAAATAAAAAAATTCTAGTACTTATTTTTATCCCCCTTATGTGTATGTGCATGATTATCTTGCTAGTATTTACCTAATATATAAAATGACTCATGAAAAGAGAAAAGTATAGACTCTATCATGCATAGATTGACTTGGGTCTTGATGATGCACTATCTTTAATCTTAATTCTTCAATTTGACTTAATGTACAATGTCTCTGAAATGGTTAGTAAAGCATAAGAAAAACATGCAATGTATAAAATAGGAATAAGTAAATGATCATCTATTAATATTTGTAATAATCAAAACATAAGGTTGAGCTCCCAAGTTTCAACAAATGTTGTTTAGAATATGTCAAAAAAAGGAAATCACCTTACTGAGTGGGTTGATTCTAATAGAAAGTAGAAGTTCTGAGTTTGTAAGGTGCATACATCATTTTTTTAATTCAAAATTTATTTATGTATTTTCTTAGAATCATTATATTCTGAACTTTTATTTTTATTATTTGGACGAGTAAAATTTTGAAGAAGAGTTAATAAATTATTTATGTATATTTTATTTTATTTATAACTTGTTTATGATTAGATTTCTCTAATAGCAAAAAGTATAATTGGCGGTTGAGAAGTTTGTAAGTAAGGTAGGTTAAAGTCTTCCCAGTATGTTACAAATAGTACCTAAAATCCATTCTCTAACACTAGCTAGTCTAGTACTACAGAAAAGATGCACTTTACTTAACCTTAAAAGACTAAGACATTTGAGTGCCAAAACTAAGGTGTCGAAAAGACATTTTCCAACACTAACAAGTCTAATCCTAATTAAAGGAGAAGTTTTTCCTAGCCTTAAAATAATTATGAATAAACTAGGAAAGTGCCATAAAGGAGTGCTCCTACACTATCTAGCCTATTCTAAATTAATAAATGAGTTTCACATATCCTTATGTGACTAAGAATTTTGGGTGACTAAACTAAGGGATCTTAAATAGCATGTTCCAATGTTAGCTAGTCTATTCTTTAGGGAATGATGAATTTCCTGTATCCTTAAAGGACTAAACAATTTGGGTGATAAAATTAGAAAGGTGTCTTAAAAGGAGTTCCCCAACACTAACAAATCTAGTCCTAAGGGAATGATGATTTTTCCTAAAATTAGAAGTTTAAGAATTTTGGGTGACTAAACTAGTAAAATTCCTATAAGGTGTTATCCAATACTAGCTAGTTTAGTCCTATGAAAAGAATTATTTATGTCTAACCATTAGAGATGAAAATTTTTTGGTCACAAAACTAGGATGGTTCCCAAAACGCATTCCCCAATACTAGCAAGTATTTAATTTTATTATATTTATTTAATTATTTAAATTCCTTCTTATATAAAGAATTTGAGGTTGAGTTTTAATTAATTAAATTAACCCAAATGTTTAGGCGATTGAAGTAATTGGTTAGGTTTAACCAATAGACCAATTCCTACAAATTTGGGATCAATATGATTAATATTTAATTTATATATGATTTTATTTAATCATTATTTAATTAGTGATTAATTTTAAATTAGTTTAATTTTAGTTAAAATGGAAGTTTGATTTTGAATTTTACTAATTGTAGGATTGATTTAGAGTTGATTGAAATTTATTTAGATTTTTATGATATTTTTTTGTGATTTATTATGAATTATATATATATAGAATATATTCTTTATCAAAAAATCCCCGATCACAACTTTTCCAAAAATAAACCAAATAGCCTAAGTGCGAAAGTAGATGCAAGAAAGTAAGTGTAAGAAGCAATGAATACATAAATCATATTTAAAGTGGTTCGATTGAATTTACCTATGTTCACTCTTCAAAGGTCCTCCTCTTTGGTTATTTTACTAACTCGCATTCCTTTGACCTTCAACCTAGTGGAGAAACCCTTCTCCCTTTGTAGATGGAGAATGACCTCTACATGCTCTTTTGAGCTCAAAACATCTCCCTCCTTCAACTCCTTGCTATGATAGAGATACCATCATCTAACCTCCTTAACTAGTAAGTCTTTCACCTAAGAACAATTCATATATCTCTTCTCTAAAATCTGAACAACATTAATATAGAGGACCCAAGGTGTAGGTTGACTGACAACCATGTGAATCCCCTTAACCCCTTGACTCCCTTAAGGAAAAACTCCCTCAACTTCACCTTCTCTCTCCCCTTAAGTGGTTTGGACTCTCACATAAGCAAGGAGACTCCCCTCTCCTTTTCTCAAGCTCTCTCCCAGGATTATGTCATATGCTACTCAACTTTAGACCCTCATTCCTCTGTTGAAAGTATTAAAAGAGGGCAATTTAATATAAAACTCTAATTTTAAATTTAATTATTCTTATCATACAGTATGATATTATGATAGTATTGTCATATTAGTTCAATTTCATCACTAATCATCATGTATAATGTATAGTCATATAGTATAATTAGTTATATCAAATTAGGCTTTATACAGGATGAACCAAGGATTTACTGCCAAGTTCTTAAGTTAATCGAACTGTACGATTTAGAACATATAATATGATCACTAATTAGGTTTTGATCTTAATTCAATCCCTTGATCTATAAGATTAAATTAGGTGATGTTCATTAATATTCGTATAATAATTATTTTGTACATTATGATCTATTCAAATTTTAAAATTTAAATTATCCAAATTTTGATCATATAGATTCAATGACTTATCAAAATAACTATTCATCATGTATGATTATAGGCCAATTCAAATTTAATTATTTTATGTAATTAAATATTTGACTTAATTTCTGATTTAATAGATTGTACAATATGATGTAAATCATATAATATGATGTATATCACATAATACAACAAATAAAAAATTCAAGTATTTATTTTTATCCCCCTTACGTGTATGTGCATGATTATCTTGCTTGTATTTACCTAATATATAAAATGACTCAAGAAAAGAGAAAAATATAGACTCTATCATGCATAGATTGACTTGGGTCTTGATGATGCACTATCTTTAATCTTGATTCTTCAATTTGGCTTAATGTACAATGTCCCTGAAATGGTTAGTAACTCATAAGAAAAACATACATTGTATAACACAGGATTAAGTAAATGATCATCTATTAATATTTGTAATAATCAAGACATAAGGTTGAGCTCTCGAGTTTCAACAAATGTTGTTTAGAATATGTCAAAAAAAGGGAATCACCTTACTGAGTAGGTTGATTCTAATAGAAAGCAAAAGTTTTGAGTTTGTAAGGCGCATACATCATTTTTTTAATTTAGAATTTATTTATGTATTTTCTTAGAATCATTATATTCTGAACTTTTATTTTGATTATTTGGACGAATAAAATTATGAAAAAGAGTTAATAAATTCTTTATGTATATTTTGTTTTATTTATAATTTGTTTATGATTAGATTGCTCTAATAGCAAAAAGTATAATTGGTGGTTGAGAAGTTTGTAAGTAAGGTAGGCTAAAGTCTTTCTAGGATGTTACAAATAGTACCTAAAATCCATTCTCTAACACTAGCTAGTCTAGTACTATAGAAAAGATGCACTTTACTGAACTTTAAAAGACTAAGACATTTGAGTGTCAAAACTAAGGTGCCGAAAATACAGTTACCAACACTAACAAGTCTAATCCTAATTAAAGGATAAGTTTTGCCTAGCCTTAAAATAATTATGAATACTAGGAAAGTGCCATAAAGGAGTGCTCCTACACTATCTAGCCTATTCTAAATGAATGGATGAGTTTCACCTATCCTTATATGACTAAGAATTTTGGGTGACTAAACTAAGGGATCTTAAATAGCATGTTCCAATGTTAGCTAGTCTATTCTTTAGGGAAGGATGGATTTCATGTATCTTTAAAGGACTAAAAAATTTGGGTGATAAAACTAGAAAGGTGCCTTAAAAGGAGTTCCCCAACACTAACAAATCTAGTCCCAAGGGAATGATGATTTTTCCTAAACTTAGAAGTTTAAGAATTTTGGGTGACTAAACTAGTAAAGTTCCTATAAGGTGTTATCAAATACTAGCCAGTTTAGTCATAAGAAAAGAATTATATATATATATATATATATATATATGAACGAGTTCAACAACTAAGTGGTGTAACAGGAACATCAAATTCCTTTGAACACTCAATTTCATCCGTTCAAAATCAATTACAAGCCTTAAACCTTGGGGGAGAACGAAAAACACCAAAACTACAAAACAAAGGACAAGTATTTGTTTTTAAAGATCCTAAAAAGATCTTCCTTGAGGAACAAAAATAAGCAAAATGAGTTCTTCAAGAACTACAACATCCACTTTACCAGATCGTGCCACTTCCATACAAAGAACACCTATACTGCCAAAAACAGTCGAAGATCAGATCCGCGGATATCGACTACGATCAAGGATGGCGTACGAGCTACAAAGAAGATTCACCCGACGACATCACTACCAGACAACGCTTGAAAGCCAACTAGATCCTGATGTTGAATTACAACTTTCACAACGAAAACGTGCCAACCTTGTTCCTGCAGAAATTTTATATGAGGACGGATGGACTGCACAACACCATCGCGTCTACCAGCATTACACATAAGAATGAGTTCTTGCCCTCGATGAACTACTAGAGCTGTAGTTCCTGCGTCTCGTCGGTGCAGTGTTTGAACACGAACCATAATCAATCCCAGATGTATATGCTGCATACCTTCATGAAGGAGCCTTTGATAGGATTGTTGGCGTATGAATTACATGACACAGAAAGAAAACAGAATGATGCTGAAGACGATGAAGCAACCACTATGCAAGAAACACGAATCATGACGAAAATCGCCAAAGAAAGTGCTGAAAAACCCTAAAAAAAGGTACTAAATCGGCTTTACAATATTGTAATTCATTTTGAAATACCAGATGTTCCTGGTTTCAACATCTGTGCCATTGTGGACACGGGAGCTACGTCATGTTGCGCAAATACAAATGACATACCTGAAGCAGCACGAGAACCACTGACATACGATGCCTCGTTCAGTGGGGTAAACTCCGTCAATCTTTCCAGAATGAAGGTAAAAAATGGGTCGATAATAATTTGGGACAATAAATTCTGAATTCCGCAAATCTATTGCTTTGACATGAGTACCCGGGATGGTATAATCGATCAAAAGTACTGTTCATCGAAAATCTGCTAGGCGAAATTGAGAAGAAAACATGGATACAATGGCGAATGGCATTTGAATTAGATTACGAGGCTCTGGTTAATATTGCGGATGACCCACAAAATGTTTTATCTCAGATCCGAAGAATTATTACTCTGGAAGATCCATATCAAGGATCAACAGAAGAGCAAAATAGAGCATACTTAGATCTGGAACGCCTTTCGTGTGACCAGATCAAGAACATGTTTGAATACATGAATGATTATAAAGTTCTGGCTGCAAAATCTGGAAGGATGTATATCAGTTCAGAATTGTCTGAAAAATTCTTTAAGAAAATGCCACCTCTACTCGGAGAGGAGGTGGAAAAGGCGTTCAAAGAACGCCACCCAGGCAATACCGTTGGGGTTTTACCAAGAATTAAATTCATGTATCAATATTTAGCTGATCTATGTAAAAAGGCTGCTATTCAGAGAGGAATCAAAGACCTCTCTATTTGTCAAAAAATACCAATGCCTGGATATTACAATACCGGGTAGTGAATATTGATCCTTGTAAGTATTGTCATTGACTGATTTGTAGTTGAATACCATGCATTCTTTACCTTTTACTTGTTGTCCGGTTGTTGGGTCAATGGATGTGCCTGAATTTACA
Source organism: Dendrobium catenatum (assembly GCF_001605985.2). Taxonomy (NCBI): domain Eukaryota; kingdom Viridiplantae; phylum Streptophyta; class Magnoliopsida; order Asparagales; family Orchidaceae; genus Dendrobium; species Dendrobium catenatum. The sequence goes on along the minus strand of NW_021319800.1, from coordinate 1,420,456 downwards.
ATCATAGCCATTGTGCAATGTCTGCTAGAACTTGGTCGGATAACTTTGAGTTTGAGTAGCTCTACAACATGCCGCTTGAATTGAGTTTGCATCAATGGTGTTACATGCTTCAAGGGTTTGTCCTGGATAGTTAAACCAGGATTAATAATATCAAGTTTGCAGGTTACCTAATTCTTTGACTAGTGTCGTAATGGGTCGTCTCCAATAAACCCATTGTCTTTTAGCCTTTGCAGTAATGGTTGGAATTTAGTTAGGAATGAGTTTGACTCAATGGTCTTACATGCCCATTCCTGACAAAGCAAGCCGAGGAATTGGAAGTGACTTATGATGTCTTCATGTCACCTTGTGTGTATTGTAGTTGTCACCAACAAAGCAAATAAAAGATCACTCCATACGAGGCCCAACAACAATCTCATTTGAATTCAACAGCCACTATAATACACACAAGAAGACTTACATTGGTCAATTGAAGTGAACAAATCCCATCCCAGCAACTACTTAGTTGCTTTTTTCCTCTTTCTTGGGGCAGAGGTGACATGCCCTAGATGCTGTAATTCTTTTTGTAAAGGACCATGAGATGGTATAGGTTTTTTCTTGGAGAGAATCAGACTTTTGTTGGAGCAATCCTTCTACTGAGAGTTTTGAGCAGTGAAGACTCTAGGCTTTGAGATGGACACGAGGGACCTCGAAAAGGGGCACCTCTGTTCATGATCATGTCCTATAGAAAGTGAAGTGGGAAGTTAGTATTTCCTCTTAGGTTTTTTCTTTTTAGTGATTATGTTCCATGTTCCTAATTTGTCCACATCAGAAGATTACCAGTTAAGTAGACACGAATGGAATTATTCTGCTTTCCATAATAGTAGATGGATGATTGCTATCAATATGGTTATCAGGCTGAAACTTAGCCTTGCAAGGACAAGAATTGACTTTATAGCCAATCATTCCATAATTAAAACATAAATTAGAAAGGCCTTCACTCAACTCTTTTAAAAAATCTTCCATTAAGCCCCTTAATCCAAAATCTAAGGGGCAGTTTCTATGTCAAATCAATGCAGACACAAACTCTAACATAAGAGCTCTGACCCCAAGAGGATGGTTGCTCATCCATCTAAAGAGGTTCAATAATCTTAGCAGCCATAAGTGTGATATTTGAAGGGTCCAAATACATAAGAGGAAGCCATGGAAACCAAACCTAAATAGGTGAGGCAAAAATCATCAAGAGAGAAGTAAGGTGACCACTTGTCTTTGCCAATAATGCTACTAACCACAATCTAAGGTATATCCCTAAGGATGATATCATGAGCGTCAAGGCTTTGAAAAATATAAATGAAGAAATTTGGATCAATGGTGATCAATTGGAATTCCCCAACATGTGACCATCTTCTTGAGAGTTAACCATGAAGTAAAGTATAATAGATTCAATATCCTAGAAGCTTCCCACTATAGCACAATCCAATTTAGAAATATTTTCTTAAACTTTGTCATTGTTAAGGCCCAAGGAAATTTCATCCTCATAAAGCATCTCATCTTTAATGGTCATGTCTAATGGCATATAAGAAGGCATCCTCTAAGCAAAAAGGCCTGGGTTTCAATCACCAAAAATACAAGACTGCTTAATGGAATTCTTTTTGGTAGACTGTGGCTGACATTCTGAACTAATAGCTCTCAAGTTAACTAAGAAATCCTTAGAAGCATTAATACAAACATCTGATGTGTATTGTCCTGTAGCAGTGGGCTCTTGAGCTGATGCATTATAACTTTTTATGCACCTGCATGAAGACAAGCCATCCAAGTTCCCATCCAAAACATTCAATCCATAAACGTCATTCAATTCCATACCTTCGGACAAAGGAGGGATGTATGGTATAAGAATAACAACCTTTGACATGAGCATGCACACAGTGGTGTCACGGTCTTAAGGAGTGGATAGAGCAACCAGTCTCAGACCATAGTCTTTAACCAAGACCTGCATGATGCCCCTAATTAAACATTCAGATCAAACAAAAGGGAGAAGGTCTAGATCCTCATTTAGCTTTTTGTGATCCAAAATTTGTGCTACCAAAATGTCCTCACCCACAAAACCATCCTTCAAAAGCTACTTGCATAGGTCGATTCCTTTCATTTTGACCAAAATATGGGCTAAATTAAGGGTTGGTTAATTAATTACCTTATGGATGTCCAATTGAGGTGAAATTAAATCCCAGGGTTCATCATGTCACTAAGTATGCTAGGTTTGGGTTTCACCCTTATTAGATGTGAGGAGAATTTCCTAGAATTTTTCTAAGTTATCTATACTAAACCCTAAGTTTAATTCCTTAGGTGTCTCTACTATTCCAATGGGTTTGAAATTCATGTGATCCAACCCTTGCACATAAATAAACAAACCATAGAAATTTGGTTCCCTAATTATCTATGGATTAGGAGAAATTAATTCCTAGGTTCTAGGTCAAATCATGACACATAACTTTAGAAATTCCATTACATAACATAGAATACTCATCAAGGCCCAAGAAAAGTAAGGTGCATAGGAGATTTGCCCTAGTTTACCATGTCCAAAAAGGAGCTCTAAATAATCATTGGTTATGGAGAATTAAATGAAATTGATGGGCATTTAAACCCTAATTATTCCCTACAAATTTATCAGCAGTCCTTAAAATTATTTTTAAATTAAAATTAGCTTTATTTTGGTTCCATAGAACCAAAGAATATAAAATTTGGCTAGGAAATGGTTCTTTGATGATTTTCCAAGGTTTTAACATTTTTTAATTAAAATATGCATTTAAATGAAATTTAACTGACAACATAATGATTTCCAATCATTGGTGGTAGCATCTTAATGGCCATCATGCATGGGGCGTTCCACTTTACCACATATGCATCAATCTTGATCATTATTCTCACACGATTTGGAATCAACTGTCTTGATCTAGCCGGATGAATTCAGAACAACACTCACACAATTTGGAATGGATTAGATAATCCATCTTACACAATCCTAGCCATTCATGTGAGATGATCAATCTATATTGCATTAAAACCATGTAGAAGGAAATTTTAGCTTGAAGAAGAAGTTATCAAACTCCTTGTACCCTCAACCAAATTGAATGAAATTTTAAATGTAGCTTCCTTATTCAAAGGAAGAATGGGGAAGTGGTTGGAAGGCCTAAAAAGTACTTTATGGAAAATTATTTAAATCTAAAGATCCTAAGATAAGGTTTGAGTTTTTCCTCAATTGGATGAATCTTGTAAGCTATTTAAAGTTTTTTTTACTCCTTGAGACTTTTAGAACAACTTCATTGAAAGGGTCATGGCTAGAGGAACTTTGGATTACAAGCTATTTGAGTTGGATGTATTTTGAACTAGGGAGGCCAAAATCTCATCCACTTTGACCTTTGACTTTTGGGGTTTCACTTAGGAAGTGTAGAGGAGACTGAGATAGCTAAAACAAAAAGCATTTGGGTTTAGAGGTACTCTAAGTGAGGAGAAATACTTAAATGGACATTTTGGCTAGTTTACCATAATTCAAACCATGGAGTATTACCAAGGGTTAAGATTTATTAGGGAGGCCCCTTAGATGCTTGCCTCATCTCCCCAGGCAGTTATGGAGGTAAAGAATGGCCAAAGAAGGACAAGATAATGTGGACAAGGAATTTTGTCCTTTTTTCGCACGTAAGGCTACATGAGTCTAATTTTGGATGAGCTAGAGCTTGAATTGGGTTAAAAAGGGTCCTAAGAATAACATAGAAGGGGCTGGAGGGGTTTGAACTAACCAATTTAATAAAATTGATGCAATTTAAGGAGGCTTGACCAAAATGGGTTTTTGCATGATTTTGACCAGTTTGACTAGTCAAAGTAGGTTAAACCACTTAATGTAGACTTCAAGAAATGTTTGTAAGCTATTCATATATAATTTACTGGATTGGGTTCATTTCATATAATGTTTGAATTTAGAATACAAGTATGTGATAGGTTTGACCAATTTAGACGTGTTGTCCAAGTCAATCCACCATGAGTTGTGTCAATCATGACTTGGATCCACTTGAGGAATAAGATGTAATTAGGTTGGGAAGTTGGAGAGTTTGATTAGATTGTAATTAGGAGTTTGACCCATATTAACCTATTTTGACCAGATTTAGGTTCAGTTGAAAATGTTAACTATTGTCCTTCTTAGGTTGACTAATCATAATTCATGAAGAGAAAAGTTTAAAGTGGTTTGGTGAAGGTCATATATGAATTGGGATTTGATATTGGGTGGATCAGGTGCTTGATCAATTCAGCTAGGTTGGGTTAGCTCAACTGGGTTTAATGGGTCCATGACTAGCATAGAGAACGAATGATGATGATTTTGATATATGAAGCTCCAAATGAGATGATTTGAACAATATTTGAAATCAAGGAGTGAGTATATTGTAAGGAGAAGTGTATTGTGTCAATTGATTTTAATTCAATGTTATGTTAAGTTAGTTAATTATGATTTTGGCTTTTTTGTGCTTAAGTGACCTCAGGTAAAAATGAGGTCAATAACCCCTACTATTTTTTATTATTAGATTTTAATGATGGACTTCACCACCCGATGTCGCTTCACCATTTTCTTTACCTAAGAAATTTTAACAACAGATTGAGCAACTAGAACTAGCCACTAGATGCTGCTCAAAGCATTTGTCCTCTCTCAATAGAAGATCTGAGAGTGCTGGTCTACCCTTGGGCATTGTGAGTTTTCTTTTAAAAATTTTAAATGATCCATATAGAAATTATTTTGTAAAACATTTTTTTTTTATTTTTAACAAATGTTTATGTGAGTTCAATAATAATTTTGTATTGATTAAATAATATTTTTAATAACATTTTTATGTGAGTTCAATTTTTTTTGGATTCTAAGTATATTAAATAATAAAACATTATGGTTATGTAAACTTAAAATGACTATGAAATTATAAAAAAATATCTAACTTTAAATTATTAGCGGTTTGAATTTACATTGTGAGTTACAAAATAGTTAAGAATTAATTTTATTATGAATTGTCAATATATAAGTTGTAGTGATTTGAATTAAGATGTAAAAATGGATTAAGCCTTGTTATCATTTTGCGTTGCACATATACGACGAGTAATGAATAGATGCTCGACATTACTAACACGCTTCATTACAAGTCTTAAAAAACACAAATCTAGAGCATCTTAAAGTACAAGTGCTCATAGCTCTTAAGTATGACTCATCAAGATTTATAGTGAACTTGGTCTATCACATACCTATGAGAAATGTTTTTTTTTTTTTATCTCATGTTCATGACAATAAAGGTTGTGAAGCTATCTTAGATCTTGCTTCTAGAAAATTTCTTATTGTGTATGTTGAACTTGATAGGATAAGCAATGCAATATGTAATGATGATAATTTGAATATCTACATTAGAGATTCATGCAACTTCAATCACCCGCTTGAGAAACATATAACCAATAAGATACATATGATTGAGGTTGTTCCATTTATGCAGTACATATCCAAATAACATTAAGTTCAATTATTCTACCTTAGCTATGTCTAATTCAATAAATATTTTACTGAACTCTCATTACTTGAATAGGTTAAACCAAAATCAAACTAATAAAAATGTGTCAGCTCCCTCAGCATAATTCTCCTGTACAAACTTGTGTCACGCCACATGATGAAATTTGGAAGAATGAACTATTTTAACAATTAATTAATCTACCATAGCTTCTATTAATTCATTAATAATAATCAATCCAGTGGAAGAAACTATAAATTATTTTTATCAAATCATAAAATTGTATTTATTTCTCAAAATTCATGTACAATAGTCAAGAGATTAATCAGTGCATCATTCTCTTTTTCTACTCTAACTACAAAAGAATAAAATTAAATACAAAAAAAAAAAAAGAATTCTTGATCTGTCTCACTCTATTGGACCATGCCTTTCCTAAAAACATCAAAAATAATTAAATGAGCTGATAGCTTAGTAGGTTACCAGAACTTGCATCTGAAATCAATAAAAGGCAATATAAATAGTATGCACGTAATCATTCAATCCAGAGCAGTGTAAACATGTGACTGCAACAACATATTGTAATCAATTTGAATAATAAGAGGTCATGTGAATAGTAAATATCTTCATAGTTTTATTTCTATTTGCTTCTTTTTAGATGGATTGAATCAATGTAGGTGTACTTTTGGGGGAAATAAATGTAGACTTGAGGGGTTTATATTTTTGTAATTGAAAATGGCAGTATGAATAATATATTACCTCAAGAGGTAAGTATATTATTCTCTAATGGATTTAGATTAAAGAAATATAATTTATATCTTGATTATTATAGTCAAATTTAAGGGAGAATTACACATGACCCTATAGGGTTAAAATAATTTTCAATCATATATTTGGCTACAATAATTAGGATACTTCATCATTAATTTCAAAACTAAATTACAATGAGAAAAGATATATTATCCTAGAGGATAAAAATATCATTTGCCAAAAAGAATTTGATCATAATGATTATGATGTTAAATCTTTTTTTAATCTTTTAATTTTTCCCAAGATAATAATTTCCCTCATTTTTATTTAGTAAACAAATAACAATGTAATTTATTTTAATATGGGATCTTGAGTCTCCCATAAAGGAAAGCTTTTTTGGTTAATTATATTATTTGAAAATTAAATTTCTTACAAATACTCTCGATTAGAATAGTCGTAGACATTTCATTGGAATTCTTTTAAGAGGGTTATGTAAGGAGAGAAGTTGGATTTTTATTTGGGATTGGATCAATTCTTGAGCACTTATTCAGTAGGGTAAAGGATGAGAAATAGGAAGCACTTGGGAATTCTAAAATAATTCAGAAATATTTCAATCTATCCTATATTGAGATTTAAAGTTTTGGATGATGAAGCTTTATGTTTGAGTTGACATTTTACAAGAAATTTGAGATTATTTTTTTGATAGTGAGGACTTATGATTTTCTTCCTCATAGCCTAAATCTAAGTTCGATCAGTACATAATAACAACCCAAACCTATTCTAATACACTTTAGACTTACATCGACCTAGATTAGAAAGCTAACTAAACCACCTAAAAGCTTTAAAACCATGATTTAGATGTCATTAAGACGGTTAAAGGGTTATTTAAGATTTTGAAATTTTTGAACTGACATCTAGAAAAATTCCTAAGCTGCCCTTTTACTTATGAGTGGCTTGGTTATGCTTGATGCTATTAAGTTTTAATTAACATTTTTTAGTTTCTAATGCAATGAATGCAAGTTGATCTTTTATGAAAAAATGGTATTTTGTGAACTATAAAAAATGCATAAAAACTAAGTTTTTCCTTATAGAGCTCACCATCCTCTAAATAGATCTACATGCTAATAGGTTAGGTAGTCTATTATGACAAGTAGGTGGGGAGGTGCCTAGTAAGGAGAGATAAGGTACGAATGCATGAAAACTATAGATGTGTTGTGGCTTACTTCTTTGGAATATTTATCTTTCTTTAAGAGCTAAATCTAGGCTAAAATAGAGTATGCAAGAAATAAACCCGTAAAAGCAAATAATTTCTAATTCATAAAAATAATTTAAGGAGAACTCTTAAAACCAAATCAAATCATATAAGAATAGAGGCTATAAGGAAAGTGCCATTTAATTATAAATCGAGGTATGTAGGAAAATAAAGGTGGTCAGGCTCCACCTACAACTTAGATTCTATTCCTTCAAAAGGATGCAAGTCTATTTTAAAGAAAAACGACCCTTTTGTCCTAGAATTTCCTTAGCTTCTTTATTTAGTCTTTCTATATTCATTCGATTTCGAATATCCAAAATTTAAGAACTCTCCCCTCAAAGGATGTTTCTTTCCTCTTTAGATTCAAAATCTTTGAGGGAATGATTTCCTTTATGAACTTTCATAACTCTTAAATCATATCACATATGGAAATTTAAAATCGACTCTACACTCCCTACATGTTAGCTAAAAAAATAATTCATATAAAAAATTATCCATATAAAACCAAAATATAACAATCATTTGCTCATTTTTAGCAAATACATCAACTTGGCCACACATTTAATCTTTAGGGGGCTAGGTAATAAAGAGCACCTGCAAAAACATCATTAATTTAAATTTAAATTATTATTAGCCCCCATTTTTATAGCCCTATATAACCATGTCCACTTGTAGAAAATATATTAACATCCAGATCCTTCCTAAATTAGAGAAATATGAACACCCATTATGGACCTTCGAAAGGACACCGCTATGCTGCAGAGTGTAGATGGGTATACGACCGCACCATCCCGAGGGATAGAGACGATCGCATCGCAGGCCTCCGCGCTCCTCGCAAATTGGCCAATGGAAGGGCAGATTAGACCATACATACGATTAATCATGGAGGATAACGACTCTCTCCTACGCTTCCCGATGGGTAATAATATATACGGCCTGATCAAAGTAACAGATTTCCCCCACCCGATACATCAACTCGAACTGGGATTTATTGATGGTGGAATTCAATTTCCCACGGGCACAAGCCCTTGTGGTTAATTACATCTTAAGCCGGAGCCTAAGAAGACTCTCGATTAAGTATCCTACATTATCCTTCAAATGGGATTAGCACAAGAGTAGAGACTACAAAATCCCACTCAAAAGGAAAAAAGGGCTCAAATGGCTTAGTCAAAATACACGGTTCATACCAGTATTCAGAGGGACTAAAGCTCTAAGAAGAAACTGGAGAAAAGAAAGTCATGCACTCCAAGCATACATGAGAGAAAGATAGAAGTGGTGTCATCCATGTGACGTGGATAAGTCGAATTTATAGTCCCTGAAGAATAGAAAACTTACCCACCATTGAGGCATACTATGAGATCGAATATAGTAGCCTTGAATCTTAATATCTAAATTAGGTTTAGTGTTCTATACACAACACTAACACTAGTATCCTAACTAATGCAGTGCAAAACCTGAATTTACCCCGGCCTGGATTGGGGAGCCAACTAACCATCTAATCGATTTAAAATCAATATGTCCGGTCATTTATAAAATATAGATAGATGGTTTAGTTTTTGGAAGTTAAGGTTGACAGCTAGAAAGCTCCTAAGTGGCCTTGTACTTATATAGGGTAAATACTCTTAAACCTAATACAATTAAAATTTTAATTTTATTAGTTTCTAATGCAATGCATGCTAGTTGAAAAGTTTGAATCATGTATGCTTTAGATTTTAAAAAATAGGCTTATATAAAAATAGTTTTTAGAATGAAACTAGACTTTCCCAGGTCCGACACCTCATCCATATAGGCCAGATTATCCGGACTCTAACCGCATGCGGGGAAGTGTCTCATAGTAAGGGGGGAGAAGAAATACAGTAATATGCATACAACCCTAAATGATTCCGATAGTTCTTAGGTCGTTAGGTTTCTATGTTATTTAATTCTTAAAATTTTAGAATTTAATTACGAGCAGAATAGTTTTTTTTTCCTTAAAAAGCCTAACAAAATCTAGGCTAAAATAAAAGCGACATGCAAGTCGTCAATAAACTAAGAAAAGCAAGCAACCCTAGAGGTAATCATTTATAAATAAACAGATCAAAATAATTAAATAAATTAATAAATATCCATGGGCCAACTACCCTTAATTACAAAGAAGGATTTGCATAAAATAAAGTGGCCGGGCACCACTGCCAACATCCCAGATTTCTAAAACTAGGAATGACGCAAATGACTTTGAGTGGGATATTGGGTCTACAGTTCTTCAGCCTTCTTGGATTACTTCTCCTTGGACTTCTTGCATCTCTCCTCCTTGGACTCATTAGATTCGTCGTGGCTTGAATATCCAACTGAGGAGATAATTCCCCCCTTAAAAGGGTATTGTCTTTTCTCTTTGGATACCTAAAAACTATCCAAACTCGATCTTCCAAATGGAAGAAGACACTCCCTCTTGAGAATGCACTCTTCTTTTAGAATTCAAGTTGGATAATGATATCCCAACTCAAAGGACATTTTTATAACTTAAACCAATATTACAAACAATTACATTAATAGAAAACAGTAAATTTTAAACTCTCCTATAGAGGTTATCCTAAAAAAAATATCCCAAGCAGTTATAACTTCCAAAGCAGTTTATATAGAAATAAAAATAACTCATTACAACTACACTTGTCCATACTCTTAATTATTTTGAGGGCTAAGCAGTCTCTGTAGCACCTGTAGTAGTTATTATTTATTATTTTATTTTAACCCTTATTTATTTAGGGGGTTGAGCAATTTTTGAAGCGCATGCATAAAATATCATCAGTATTTAAATCATGACTATTTCCCCCCTTTTATTTAGTGTTGTATGAGCATAACAACATGCAGAAAATATCATTAGTATCAAATTATTGATCCTAACCTATGGGTAAATCTAATGCACAATCAAATCAATTTCCAAAGTATAGTAAATGTAAGCAAACACATCATCAATTTTGCTCACAATATGCAATAAAATCTTAGAAAGCCTGGCACACAACCGAAAAGTAAACACCGGCCTAGCCAAAGTCTAGAAGTGGTACCCTAACAAATAATTCTACGTGCGTGTAAAGGCCTGTGTGGCTAGGATAGTTCCTAAGCTGGGTAGTTAATTCAAATTACTTAAAGTTCAGGTTTGTTGAAGGTCTGAAAGAAAATTTTATTTAAAGTTTAAATATTAATGGTTTGAGGTTTATTTTAGTTAATTTAATTTTTTGATCCATTTTAATGCTTAGGGTTGTGGTAATTAAAGTTTAAGTTGTATTAGCTAATTTTGGAAAGTACCGAGTCCTCCTAAGTGCTAGGATGAGGGGTCCAAAAAGTCACTATAAAAAATGGGCTAAGTTTTGGGGATCTAGCATTTTAGTTAAATATTAGACCCTAGGATGAGTAGTTAGGATTTTAGTTTGCTGGTTTTGGAGTTTCCTATACAAAGATATAAAATTTCAAAGTTTTGGGCATTTAATGAATTATTACAATTGCTTAATTAGGGGTATTTTATGATTTTGATCTAAATCAGCTCCAAACTAATTGGAATCACCCCCAAAGGTCATAAATGACCTAATAAAGTATTCTTGAGTGTTTGGTGAAAATTATAATTTTTAATAATTTTTAATTATCTAAGAAGTGCAAAAAGATAAATTTCAATTAAAGTTGGATTAAGGGTCAGATTGAGGTCCAACTAAGAGGCCCTACTTATTTAAGGTTAAGGGTCAAATTCTGGAGAGTTTAATCTATTGTAGGAAATTTTCTGAGTTGAAATTGATTTATTCGAATTTTTAGAAGTTATTAGGGCCTAATTAATGGGTAAATTAGGGTTTATTAATTAAGGGGTTTAAAGAGTCCTAAACATTCCTTAAAAATTTTAAGAGGTACCGGTTTAGGATATCACTAGATTTAAATATTGAAGTTTTCATACTAATCAGGATTTACCCTAACTCCTAGAATTTTTCAAAGTTTGCTAGAGATGTCTTTAATTATTGTCCTTAGGGTGTCATTATGTTGAATAGGTTTAAATCAAGTTTGGAACTAACCCTTGGGGTAACAAAGCAGGGAGTTCAAAAAGCTAAAAAGCCCTAAGTTTTGTGACCTATTCTAAGGTTTTAAGGAGTTTTTATGATTAGATCTTTAAATATTTGGCCTAGTTGAGCTTGTAGACTTTCATCGTATGTTTTCCTAGTTGAGCGCAAGCTTTGATACGCCTTGGATCAAAGGGAATTAATCTAGGAAGCTATCTCGCCTCAGCTCACCGGAGATCTCGCCACCGACATCTTGGAATGGTGGTGTTCGACTTGGAAAAGGTAGAGGGGGGTCATGGGAGCTCTCTCACAAAATTCCAGGGGCTAGGCAAGTCTAGGGAGAGAATAAGACAATAGTCCTCTAAAAGCCCTATATTTTTCTATTTAAAGGTTCGAATCCATGATGGATGGTTAAGATCAATCCTAGGGCTAATTAGGAGGGAAAAATACCTCCCTTGGCTGTGATTTTGAATTAGGGAGGATTTGGAAAGAAATTAACACATTGAAAGGGTTTAAATTGATTTAAAGAGGTCAATTAGACCTATTTAAGACTTCAGTTGACCAAGTCAATGGTTCACCTAGTCAACCCACTCAAATAGGTCCAAAGTATGGGAGCTTGAGCCTAGGAGAATTTGAAATGGGTTTGGAATTGATTTAGGCTCAAAATTGGCCAACTTGAGTTGACCTGGTCAACCAGGTGGACCTAGGGTAGGGGTGTCAATTTTTGACACGACACGAAACACGACCCGAATCCGACCCGGAAAAATCCGGGTTCGGGTCAACCCAAACCCGAAACGGGTCGGGTTCGGGTTGAAGAAATCATCCCGTTTTAAAAATCGGGTCGGGTTCGGGTTGACACGCAAACACGAAATTGACCCGAAAATCCGAGTTTGACCCGATTTTGACCCGAAAAACGAAGATTGACCCGATTTTGACCCGAAAATTAGAAATTTTGGGTCAATTCCGGGTCATTCATGTCGGGTCGGGTTGACCCGGACCCGAATCGGGTCGGGTTCGGGTCCGGAAACCTGACCCGTTTTTAAAAACGGGTCGGGTTCGGGTTGACCCGAACAGTGCCGGGTCAGTTCCGGGTTCGACCCGAACCTGACCCGTTGACCCGAATTGACACCCCTAACCTAGGGGAGGTGAGAGGTTGAGCCTAGAAGGTTTAAATTGAATTTGAAATCAAGTATGAAGGGTTTGGGTCAACCTAGGTCAACCCAGGTTGACCTGGTCAACTAGGTTGACCCAAGACCTGGGTCTAGGCTCAACAGACTTTGCTTGACTCCCTAAACCCATTGGGAAGGGTCTTGGGGTCTGTCCTGGTCAAATTTGACCAGGTCAACTCTTAGACCTAGGTCTGGGAGAAAAATAAGTCAACACCCATCACTGGTCACATCAAAATCACTTCAATGCATATGAAAAGAAAGGGCGATAAAGAATATGACATTCATTCATCAAAACTAGAAATCCATACCACATTCAAAATAAAATTCATAAAAGAACAATGGACTAGGATATAGCAAAAGTTGGTTTCCTAACAAGCAATCTATAATGTGTTAAAGGGGGTTGTGTAGTTTGGATATTTTCTAAACTTGATATTGATTTGATTTATCTAACATTTAGATTCATTTATTTAAGATTAAGAGATTTAGTTTCAAATATAAGTCTTAATGTTTTAATATTTGTCGTTGGGTGAAATTTTAAGTGTTAAAGTTTATTAACATTTAAGTTTTTAAGCTCCAGTATTATAATTAGTTGTTAGATCCTAAATGCCTTAGAAATCTAATGCACTTTGTTCTCCAAATTGAATCTAACATAAGGTAGGAAGGCTCCCATTACTGGTACTTTATTGTTATTTATTTATGTTAAATAATAATTACCTTTATTTACATCAGGGCTGTGAGATGTATTTCACCATTTTTTTTTTTTTTTGAGAAAATGCATATAGCATAAAATTTAAAGGAAACTATTACAAAAAAGGAAACTACTAGACACTCCCTTTAAAACAAGGTAGAAAGAGGTCTTATTAGCAAGCAATTTAAGCCTAATGGAAATATTAGAAAAAGAGGATATTTCATAATGAAAGTAAGAGCCTTTAGTTATCATTTTAAACTCATAGGGGTGGCGGGAAACCAAAAATTAAACAACAACCAAAAAGGTTGATTAGTATCCCATATTTCCCAATTGAGTAAAAAATAATAGATAGAGTAGATCTTAACTTCCATTATTCTAATTCCTTTGTCCAAATACCACCTTATGCTTAAAATAAAGAAAGAAATAACAAGTTTGCTAAACAAAGTAAAAGAAATGGAACACAGGAAAAAGAAATTCGTCAAGACATAGCCAATGATCTTGACGCCTCCACAAGGCATGTCTTTAAGAAGCTCCACCAACATCAACCAATCCACCAACCACTCTTGAACTTCCCTTTCACCACTCATATCACTAATTAAATAATGTAGTGGCTCCAATGCTGCCACAAAGAATGTCCATCTTCCTTCCTCTATGGCTTCCTTTAATAGGACCAAACAACCTTGTATCTTTATTAAGTTTTTTCTTAATAAGAAATGACTTAGAAGGGAGTTGGAATTTCCCATCTTCAAACAAATCTTTTCTAGTATTTATTTTACCAAATTTGGACAAAGGAGTACTTACCTTTTCACTAAAATCATCTTTGAATTTAGATTCAGATTTTAGAGTTTTTTTCATTACTATCATCCGGTATTGATGAATCCACATTGTCTTCCTGGAGCTCCCCTTGATGAATGGTATCAAAACCTTTATCCACAACACAACCTTCAACATCTTGAACAATCTCACCATCTCTTAGTTGAATAGGAACTTTATCAGCAACAACGGCAACTTTACACAATCCTGACTCAGAATTTCTATTTCTCCCAGAATTATGAATTCCAGTTTGATCATCTATTAAACATTTTGAAATCTGAGCCATTTTTTCCACACCATTCCCTTCATTGTTTGCATCCACATAATGTAATAACATCTGCTCAACCAAAATAGGATTTTTTGAATTTTCCACTTCCATTCTATCATCAACCTCAAAGTTAATTATTTCACAATATTTGGAGCTAACTTAAAAAAAATTTGTAAGCTTGGGTTACCAAACAATCATCTCTTAATTTATGTTTGGTTGAATTTATTGATTTAGATTAATTCAATTTCTTAATTAAAAAATTTATTGACTAATTATTTAATTTGAATGGTAGTTGTTTTTGTTTAAATAAGGGCTATGAAATTATTTCTCCCTCTTTAGAGATTAGGGCTAACTTAATAGCATCGTAGGTCTGGGTGAAAGTTCAAGTGAGGTTATTAAACCTTACTGAAATGCCCAACACACAACAAGAGGTGGTGGGGGAATTAGTTATTTAAAAATTCATTCAATGAAACCTTTTAATTATTTAAACTAATCACAAATGCAAGTGGAAGAACTTAATAAAAACAACATAATCTTACTCCTTTGATGTTCACAACAAAAATAAATGACAAAATGTTTTTCTTTATTTTACTTTTGAATTTTTATTTTTTCCCAACAATAATCAAATCAAATAAACCTTGATAATCTAATCACAAATTTTCATAATAAAAAATATGCAATAAATAAAATTGTAGGAAAAATAAAGTAGAATGACTTCACCTAATTTTATAGTGGTTCGGTCAAAATATGACCTACGTCCACTCCTCGAAGTACTCATCTCTAGGTATTACAATAAACCTTTAGTGATACTCCTTTAGTACCCACAATAAGATAAAAAAGTCTTACATAATCTCTTCCACCAACCCAATGTGGCGGGGTACCGAAATCCTTCTCACACTCCTAGTGAGGTAAAAAGCCTATGAATCCTTTTTTATGCTGCTGGTGAAGGCAAAGAATTTTAGAATCCTTTTTTATCTTCTTGGTGAAGGCATAGAACCATATAATTTTTAGCCTTTAAAATTAATTTTATCCCTAGAGAAACCCCATGAGATCAACAAAACCATTGGAAGAATGAAGTTGCAAGCCTGTTTGGAGTAACCGTATGGAATCCCCTTGCATTACTTCGCCCTCTGTCACAACTTCACTACTTCATTCTTTAATGCTCTAAGGCCTCACAAAGCTCTCTATCAGAATATCTTCAACACCCAAAGATTTTTTAAAAGTTTAATGGAAAAGTTTTTATACAAAGCTTCATAAAACACTAAAAATTTAATTCTCTCAACTCTATTTGTATAGTACAATGAATGATAGTATAGTATGATTAGTTTAAAACTAAAGTTCATTCAGTATAAAGGAACGGTCACATAATGAATTATTCAAGTTTTGTATATTGATAGTACAGTATGATATATAGATCGTATGGTATGATTAGTTTAACCGTGTTAAGATCGTACAAGATAATCTCTGGGATGATAAAAAATTGCCTCTACTAGTTGTCCAGTATGATTGAATATATTTCCTCCTTAACTCTCCCATTAAGTGAAGTATTTAAAAAATAGGGGAACACAACTTTTCTATTTATTATTATTTGTTATTATTATTTTTATTTAAAATAGAAAAAGCAATAAAAAGGCACAATCAAAGAAGAACAAAAAATAAACCTAAATAGAATAAGAATGAACTACAACCAAATAAACCAAACACTACTCCCTCTTTTGATATCATAAAAAGGAGGAACACAAAATGTAGTAGAAGATATAAAAGGAAACAATTAAACAAAAAGTAAAATACAAACATAAAATAGAGAATGTTGTAGAAGAAATCAATACAAACTACAAACAAAAAAAGCATTCCTAGAAGTAGTATGGCCCCTGATCAAGTTATAGTGGTGGTGGTGGAAAACAATAGACTAAAAGTAGAAAGATGATCGGTGAAACACTCCCTATCGGCCTCGTGATGCTGTTGTAATTGCTAGTGCCGCTGTACGAGGGCCTCATTCTGCTGCCATATCTCATTCCAATGTCGATTGCACTCATCAACATACAAGGTGATCCTAGTATTCAGGTTGACAAAATTTTGCCAAGGTGTTGTAGAGATCGTCTTGGGCTGCTACAGGAGCTAGTGTAGGTACGGGTGATGGAACTATGGATGGAACAATAATATCTCCCCATTTTTCACCAAAATTTAGCTCGTCAATTTTCTCATATTCTTAGTATCGGTGAGAAAGAATGTGAAATGAGTTGTAGGTGTAGATGGTAGTAAAATACTCAGCAGTGCGAGGATACATAAGTTGATATTTTTGGTTGAGGACATAGGCTACTACATGTCCTAAAGTAATATTATGCTTTTGTTTGGTGGAAGGTAGGCAGCTAGAAGTGAGGTTTTAAAGGTAGTTGATAATCATGTGAGCCTCATCAAACTAGGTATCAGACATAATGAAATATGTGACTAAAGATAAAAGTGGAGTGATATTAACTAGATCTCCATAATTAGGTAGAATCAAAGTTATTAGGACATGCTAGATTAATCCTATATTTTGAGTGAGAGAATGGACAAGAGGTTAATGTTGATTTAAGGGAGCATTTCTAATTATGAGGTTCATAATGGTCCAATCATAATCTCCCTTAGAAGACAACAAGTGAGGATTAGGGCCTTTAGTGGATAGGTGAAGATATTGGGCTAGATTATTTTTGGAGATTTCTACAGGTCTCCTATAAACATATAAATGCATGATGGAGAATTCAGCATTGACCCTAATACTGGAAAATAACTCAAAGAGGAGTTCATAATTGAAAGGAATAGCTAGGGTCAAGAGAGAGTGTAAGGTAGTAGAAGAATAAAGATTCATGACCTTATAGTGGAGGGCAACCTGGTCTAGGAGACGAGTTGTGATGTGAGCATTTTTTAATTGGTGATATGTGGCCTCATCTTAAGCATTGTGAAACTTATCATCCACAGGATGATGTGAAGAGCTTCTTTTAGTTAGGTAAGCTTTCTTATTGACTCCAGCCATTTAGAAGATTAAGGTTATCAATGCAAGTGGAAGAAAGAGGAAGTAAATTAAGTGATTGAGTTCCAAGAAATCCCTCTTATTATATATATTTTTTAGTATATTATACAATATTGAAAAAGGTGGTCAAATCATACAGTATGATATGGATAATCTTGTATGATCTTTGAAAAACCAGTCATCAAGATGTCTTTTTAGCTACCGTATCGTACAATACGAAGATCTGTTTATCTATGTTTGATAGTGTAATTATTATTGTATTGATCGATTTGAATTCATCCAACAGCTGTTGACACATGGATCTTATAGAAAGAAGAGTGGTTGTACATTATAATCATTAATTATTGGTTAAATAAGGGTCATTAATTTTATGAGTGGTGAGGATGTGCAGACATGTGAATATCGTATAGTACGAATGTGGTTCATACTGTATGAATAAAGTTCATATAGTATAAATATGGTTCATATAGTACGATATGAGCAAATTTTATAATTTAATTTTTAATTAAAAAATATATTAGTGTGTGAAGATCTAGGAACATCTATTGACTACAAACATCACAGTAAACAAATCAAACAACAAAAAATAAATAAACATAAGTCAAAAAATTTAACACACATTTAAGCAAAAACAAAATAGATGATTACAAGTGTTTGATGATTTCACTTTCACCCTAGATTAAGCATGAATATCAATAACAACTAGTCTAGTTCTCAATATGTTAAAGGTGTCATAGTTTATTATTTTAGGGGTTTGGTTAAAATATTTGCTAATTGATTTTCAATGGCTACATAATCTCTAATGAAATGATGTCTAATGTCTATATGCTTTGTGTGGGAGTGTTGAATTGGATTTTTTAAAATGCAGATGGTACTAGTGTTATCACATATGATAAGAAATGTGCCTACAGATAGTCCAAATATAGGATATGTTGCTTTAGCCATAAGACTTGAGCAATGTCGTTTCCTACAACTATATATTCTACCTCAGTGGTGGATAGGGATACAAAGTTTTGCTTTATATTGGAACAAGAAACTAATGTTTTTTATATGAATTGACATGTTCATGATGTGCTTTTTCTATCTATCCTATACCCTACAAATTATGAGTTTGAATATCTTAGGGTTTCAAATGAAGGGGTATGTCTAGGATACCCAATTCCCAAGTTTTGGGTGCTTATAAGGTATATAAGAATTCTCTTAACTGCTATCATATGAGATTCCTTACGGTTATCGTAAACATACATTAAACACTATATCAAGTTGGCTAGCAATAAAATATTGAAGTGACCCTATTATTCCCATATATTTTTTATTATACACTTATTTTTCACTTGTATCCTTATCTAATTGAATGGTAGAGCTCATGGATGTATTTATTACCTTAGCACCTTCCATCTCATACTTCTTTAGGATTTCCTTAACATATTTTCTTTGACTAAGGTTCCATCATCTCTTTGATTAACACTAAATCCAAGAAAGTATGTAAGCTATCCCATCATACTCATCTCAAATTCTTTACTTATAATTTTGGAAAATTCATCATAAAGATTTTCATTTGTAGATCTAAATTATACATTATCCATATAAATTTGTACAATGAGTAAATCATCTCCTATTTTCTTTAGAAATAGGGTGGTATCTACACTGTCCTTAATGAAGGATCTATCTAGAAGAAATGTGCTAAGCCTTTCATACTAAGCTTTAGGATCCTTTTTTAATCCATATAATGCCTTTTTCAATTTATTTACATGATTGGGAAAGGTTGAATTTTCAATTCTAGGGGATTTTTTTTACATATAAATAATCCTTTATAACCCCATTTAAGAAAGCATTTTTAATACCCATCTATAACCTAAAATATACAAATGCAATTAGAACTCTGATGGCCTCTAACCTAGCTACAAGGGCAAAAGTCTCATCAAAATTAATTCCTTCAATCTAATTATATCCCTTAGCTACTAACCTTGCCTTATTCCTAGTCATTACTCTAGAGTCATTCATCTTATTCTTGAACATGAACTTGGTTCCTACAATACTCTAGTTCTTAGTTCCCATACATCCTTCCTAACAAATTGCTTCTACTCTTCTTTCATAGCTATGATCCAAAATTTATTAAATAGGTCTTGATCTATATTAATGGGTTCTACTATAGAGATGAAAGAAGGAAGACTAACCTCCTTCCTAAGTCTATGTGTAGTTCTAACTCCTATAGATGAATCTTCTAAGATAAGTTCTGTAGGATGACTAGATAAATATCACTATTGTTTAGGCAACTGGGTGATAATTGGGGTGGAAGGATGAAAAGACCATATTAAAAGTTGGATGTCCTACCTTACAAAATCTTACATTGATGCATACATACATTAATAACATTGATAGATAAACCATATAATATTGTTGTGTGTACATAAATATCATATGATATGAATACATGCACTAATAGTAAATGATAGATAAGAGGGATTAGACCAATGATTATTGATTTACATGATATAATAGATAATATGTCTAATTATTGATGACCATTGAGTTTGAATGCTAAATTGAAATTTGACAGATTGATTTGAAACTGAAATGCCACTAAGTTATTTAATATGTTACTGATATGATTTATTATATGATATACATTGATTTTAGTCAAATATATTAGTAATTTATTGGGATATCGTACTTATTATATTACTTTTACATATTTTCAGGAAAATGTAAGAAAACTTGAGGTTGATCTGTGAATTGATTTCTAGTAGTATTTCTATTTCATATTTATGTGTCATTAATATAAGTTAGATTATTTTATATAATGACTATTATACTTGTATAATTTTTGGCTTGTAGTAGTTGTACATAATGAATAAATATAAATAATATGTTATTTTTTTCTACTATATAAGTTCTGGTTTAATGGTTAAATGGTTAAATGGTTGTAAATATAAATATAAAAGATACAATTCCTCCAACATAGATCTAGGGGAGTGACAAATCCTTTCACAAATTTCCTATAATAATTAACCATGCCTAAAAAGCTACATACCTCGGATATTGTAGTAGGCAAGCCTCGATCAATCAGTAAATACTTGAATTTTTTAGGGATCTATAATAGTACCTGTACTACTCATTATGTGTCCCAAAAAAGAAATATTCCTTTGCTAGAACTCACACTTGGAGAACTTAACATATTTCTAATGATGCCTCAAAATCTCTAAAATAATCCTCAAATACATAATATAATCCTCCTCAAAAGAAGAATAAACTAGAATATCATCAATAAAAATAAGAAAAATTTGATATAAATATTCTTGGAACAACCTATTTATTAGATCCATGAAAATTATTAGTGCATTAAAACCTTCAAAAGGCATTATAACTAAGAACTCATAATGTATATACCCAGTACTAAAAATAGTCATCATCACATCGTCCTCTTGCACCTTCATGTAATAATACCATAATCACAAATTGATCTTAGAAAACATAAAAGATCTAACAAGCTTAACAAATAAATCATCGATCCTCGGCAGAGGATACTTGTTCTTGATAGTAATCTTATTTATTTTTTTATAATCAATACACATGTATTATACAATTTTTATTCTTTACAAAAGAATAAGTGATCCCCACCAAAAAATACAAGTATGGAAAAATCCTCCATCAACTAACGCTTGAAGCTCAATTTTAACTTTTGAAGCTCCATAAGTGTCATCCAATACAAAGCCTTAGATATTGGAGCAATACTTAAATATATCATTATAAAACTTAATATATCTATCCAAAGGCAAGCTCACTAACTCCTCAGAAAAACATCCAAAAACTCTTATGCTATTGAGACATCAGAAAGAGAACCAAAATATATACTCATATCTCAAATTGATGCAAAAAATATCAAAATATTATTTTTCTATAGTTTATCTACTTTCACAACATAAATAGTACATGAAAAAATACCTCTAACACCTTAGAGAAGATAGCACTCACTAAATAGAAATAATATAACCTTCTTCTTCAAGCAATCAATCTGAGTCACATATTGGCTCAACCAGTCCATACCTATAATAACGTCAAATTAATAAATGGGTAACATAATCATATTAGATCTTTGCTTCATATTAGGCATCTCTAATCACAAAAGCATACCCTAGTATCTACCACATCCTCTCTAATCAATAAAGTAACAAACAAAGTAAAAGGAAGTAATATTGGAGGCAAGTGCAGTAAATAAAAATAATACTCATAAATAAATTAATGACTATCTCCAAAATTAAACAAATTTGTTAAGGCTAATCCTAAATGTAATTCATACTTGTAATGATATTTGGTGCATCCCAGGCCTTATGTTGAATCTGACTATATACACATGCCTGAATCGAAGTTAGTGCAACAGAGCTACAAAGCTCTCTTTGACATAAGGACAGTCTCCCAGCTACAGAACCTGTTATAACTCCAGAGCTAGAACTACTTCCTCCACCAAAGGATCCCTAAAAAATATAGAAAGTGGAACTGTCCTCAACTTCCCTACTGATTTAATTAAAGTCTCAAACTTGGGCTCAAAATGTCTACCAAGTCCTATATGTGGAAACTTAGTTATCTTGTGCCCAATTTACCCATATTGGAAACATTACCTTATCATCATATAACATTGACTAGAATGCCATCTACCATAACTATAACACATAGGTGATCCATTGAAAGAACCAAAACTATACACTATATCACTACTAGAGATTGCCATATAATGTCACCCTCTCCTAGACTCTCCTTGACAAAACCTGTTTCTCTTTCAAAACAAATCACTACTATAAGTGTCACTTCCAAATCTCTTCCTAATATAATTCCATTGTTGATGAATAGTTATCAAATCATTCTTAATCAAATGATCTTTCTCCATAAGCTCAAACAAATCAAATATATGGAATGGGACCAATGATTACTTCAAACTACCTTGTAATCCCCTTATAAACCTACAACATTTCTCCTCTGGAGTACTAACCAACTATAGAGCATAAATGACTTAAGAAGTTAACTCCGCCTCATAATGCATGACTGCCTTGCTCCTTTAAAACAATCTCTTAAAAGTCTTTTGTGTTTGCTAAGGTGAAGAAGGTGGTATAAACTAAACTTGTAATACATAAAAAAAAACTTCTTTCAATTAATTAGAGTATTTAGTCTCCATTAAAATTTATCCTCCTTTGGGCTCATCCATCAGCAATTTACCTCTCCATCTAATAGAAATATTTGCTAATAATACTTTCTTCCTACAAGGACAATTCATACTATCAAATATCTTCTTTAACCACCTCAACCAATCCTTTGCTTCTTTGGGCTCAATAATACCCTCAAATCTCAGAGGCTTCAATCTTAAAAACATCCATAGATGATGATTTACATCATCAGATTGAATAGTAGGAACTATGCTCTATGCTTCATCTTCAACTGGGCTACCAGACTAGTAAGCAATGAAATAATATCAGAACTAACCATAGTAGTATTATGTATGGGTGCTGCTTGATTAACACTCTATCCATTTGTGATATATGGGTCTGTTGGATCCATAATCATACAAAACACTGAATTCAACATGTATGATTATGTAAACAAATAAGAATGAATGTCCAAACATACCCAAAATTACCTACCTGGATTCAATGATCAATCCTTATAGCTCTATTTTAATAATTGATTTTCCAAATCTATTGCTTTGATACCAAAAAAGCTATCTAACAACCCAACTTGATAGGACCCACAAATAGAAGAGGTCCTATCATGTTGGCTTGCAATAGGCTAATCCCAAAATCTAAGTTTTGAAACCTTCTAAGAATTTGTCTTCTAATTTAAACTTTAAAATAAATAACAAACCACATAGCTACTAATAACATTTAATATACTTAAAATGAACTCATCCATAAAACTCCTTTTATTTGATCATCTAAATATATATTCAATAATTACACTATAATATATGGCTACAGGCAAGAATGTTAAACATAGTATATCAAATAACTTGTCATGATTGTACAAAAGTTAAAAGAAAGATATACTTATATAAACTTATATTAGATCCCGAAAATGTTACACAGCTGGCTCTATCCCCCTTTTCTAGACCCTAAAATAGATGGCACAATTATTGTGAGCTAACACGGCTCAACAACCCATATTTACCAATCTAAATTTCTAAATTATTTATTTATTAATAATTTAACTGAATATAAAAAAGCATAATAACTCACTATGACGAGCAAAATAAGAGTTATAGTTATCATAACTTTAAAAAACAGTACTGAAAAAGTAAATACAAAGTACTTCATATACCAAAGATAACCACCAGTCATAATTCAAAGAATTATGATCCTTCTGCCCCCCAACAGATAAAATATAGAGAATTCTGGCCCTTATGTCTATCAATTGATAGAGTGTGCATAAACACCAACATGAGCATTTAGCAACAAAACCAAACCTCCTCCACCTACACCAGATCACCTCAGAATCACACATTCATATTGATAAGTATATAATTTGGTAGTACAAGAAGCACAAATAAAATCATTTTAGAATTTGCCAAAATGTCTTAATGGTAAATAACAAAATACTCTATTGAGTAGAAATTCTCTATTTTAGAAAATAATCGGATTACTAGATATTATCTAGAACATTGTTTTGAAGTTTTAAAAGTAATACAGTAGTTTTTTTTAGAGTTGGGATTATTCTTTAATAAATTAAAATAATATAATTCCCAAAATTCCTAGCATAAAATTTCTAGAAAAAATATCTAAATGTCTATAATTATTGTCTCTAAAACATACAAGAAGTTACACCATGAAAGTTTAGCGATTATAGAATTATCCCCATTTTTGCAATTCATAAATATAATTTAAATCAGAAAATTCTTCAAATTCTCATATTTTTTAATGACATGAACAAAATACAACCTGCCTCGATCTGAGTAACCAACTTCCAAAAGTAAAGTTATAGACTTTCTCTCTCTAGAAATATAACAGAATTGTCGATTGAAAATGGACTGAAGTTGCCTAAAATTGACTTCTGGAAATTCCTCTCTCTCTCTCTCTCTCACACGCACTAACGGGGTGTTGAAAGAAAATGAAATGAATTAAATAGTGATTTTAAATATTTTTATTATTAAAATTCAGCCTAGCGCAACTGCATCGTGAGGCGCTTCCCACAACACTCTCTCAGCCAACCCAATAGTTTTGTAGTGCCACCACACCGCCACAGCGGCGCCACTGTGCCATAGCGCTGAATTTGTTTTTTAAAATTCTTTAGAGTTTGGTGTTGAGGCACCGCCAACCACCGCTAACCCCAACATTGAGGTACGTGTTTTAGGAGAAAATTTCAAATTTTCAAACATATAAATTAACCCCCAAAATTCACTCCAGAACACATGTAGACCTTTACATTCATACAAAACACTCTTCAAATGTTGAAGGGTTTAAGTGCAAAAATGTAACAAATTACCTCGAGTCAGTATGCGTTAAAACATGTTGTACTATACACTGACTTTAGAAGTATTACAACACTACAGGAAAAACGTCAAAAATTGGTGGTTTTCTCCTGCGGTTCGTATGGCTACACCGGCGGTTTTTTTTTATTACCGGCAGCTTTGCGGCGGCATTCAAACCGCCGGTAAAAATCGTGTAGGAAACACTTACCGACGGCCTTTTACCGGCGGTTTTCCGGCGGCCTATATTGCCAGTGACGACCGGATTTGCAACCGGCGGTGTTCCGGCCGTTAAGCCGCCGGTTAGTTTACCGACGGCTAACCGTTAATTGCAATTACTTTGACATGAAATGTAAAAATCCAATGCAATTAGCAATAATAATTTTTGGATCATTTCATAAAAACATATTTTAAAAATTTTCAAATATATATTTAATATTAGAAAAAATTAATTTTAATGTTATTATATTTAAAGACAAAGTTTAAGTTAAGATATAGTCAACAAAAAAAATTAATGATCTATTCTGCTGAAGATGTCAGCCACCATCTCTAAAAAATTAAATTCTCTGCTTTTTCCGCATCAGCTGAACTTGGCCACGTTCCAGTCGGTGGCTTTGCTCGCAACTGTCTGTTTTAAACTTTTTTTAATATTTAATTCAATAATATAAATTCTTAATTAGCATTCATATTTATTAAAATACTCCATAATAAACTCGAGCACGTCCCAATTAATACTAATCTTCTTGTATTTTCCGTAGATCAACAGGCAAAATCTGTAACTTTATCAAAGGGTTATAGGCTTATTGTTGTCTTCTTGCCATCAAGTTTACTTTGTAGTCAACTCCTGTGAGTTTTAGCTTATTTTTTCCCATGCAGAAACTCTAACTCTCTTCCACTCTGCATTGGAGCTTTGGGAAGATGCTAATTTCACTTTTCCAGTTTTCTTTAACATGGCGGAGCAGTATGTGTGACAAGGCGGCCCTAATTTTTATACGAAGGTTTATTAAGTACGTAATCTGCCCCCTCTTCATCTAATTTTTTGCCCTAGCCAAGCTCTTTCGTATGTTTCGTTCGCAGTCTTGCGCAGGCGCCCGCCACTCAAGTTGTTCGTTCATCGAGCCTGTTATCGTCAGGGATGAATCCCCGTTTAGCTCATGGGGGCAATTGCCCCCTCTAAGAAAATAAAAAAGTTCTTTATCATATGATTCTTTAGATAATTTGTTCCTCTTCATCTATTTTTTAGTTTTTATTATAAGAGTTTTGAGGCAATTGCCTCCCTTAAAAATTTTAAAACGCTATGTCTTTTGGCAATTGCCCTCATTATAATCAAACACATTATGTAGAGGTGTCATTGTTAGGAAACGATGAACCAAATATAAAAAGAAATAGTAAAGAGAGTTCATAGTTTTATTTATTAATTTGAATTCCAAAAATATCCGGAAACCCCAGCAAGGTCGAATACCGTTAGGAGGCGCTACTCCCCTTGGACTCTGAACATATCTGCTAAGCAACCATTTTTTTTTTCTATATTTTTGTCACTATATATTGACTCATTTTCTTGCAGTGAAGATTCTAGCCAAATTCGAGGCAACACCGACAATTATTTATAAGTTTGTCCCTCTTGAAAATTAAGGCTAGTTCAACCCCCTGCCTTCAGACCTTCCTTGAGAGATTTGCTGAAATGTTTGAGATGGTGGTTTTCAGGGCTAGTAAAGATATATATGCTGAATAATTATTAGTCGTCATGATCTTAAGGGCATCTCCAACCAAACTTCAAACGCTTGAATGGCGTCCCACGCCAGCTCCAGCCGAACGGTAAAATTTCCCGTTATTTGGCTTCCGGTGAACAGTGGGATGTCAATATTGGCGTTGCACTGTTCATCTCCGCCATTTTTATGTTTCTATCAAACTTACCGCGTGAAATAAGAGGCCACCGTTACATGCAAAAGGGGGAAAAATGGAGTTCGATTGGAGATGAATCACAACATTTTTTAGTTTCACGGTATTTTGGAGTGAAAAATTAGATTTTCGTGGAGATGCTCTAAGAGAGAGCTCATTTCTGAAAGCATTTTTCGGGAATCATGCATATTTTCTGTTGGAAGCTGCTACATGAAGGATTTGAGTATTTTAGGACGAGACCTTACAAAGGTTGTCATTATTGATAACTATGCTCAGAGTTCGCTCTCTTGATATTGTCTCCGATATATTACACTCCCCTTATCTGTCAGGAAATCTATTTGTTGCAGCTCTGATAAGCTCGATTAAATCTGAAATATGTAAAAGCAACATGTGCATTACAAATTAACTGGCTTTTACATTCAAAATTTCAATATGGAGAAGAATTTGCCATTCGAAATTAAGTATTTTGAACATTTTTGTTATAGAAGATGTTTCAAAAACCCAGGGATAGTTCTTTTACAATCCTTCCATTAGTATTTGTGGGCTTGTAGCTAGCAAGACTCAAGCTGATAATAATGACCGAGCATTTCAGCACTAAAGATTAGCCATCATTGTCCATAAAATGCTACAGTCCACTTTGTTAACCACCCTTTAAATCTCAATTAGAAGCGTCTAATCTTGTACTTGTGGATTGAGTCCACGGCGTTTTCTCCGTATGTTAATTTTATTCTACTATAATTTTTTTGATACTTTTAATGGAGCATAATGGCGAAAATAGATTCATATAGCTGACCCCACATAGTGGAACAAAGGCTTGATGTTGTTGTTTTTGTTTTTGTAAGATTTTTTAGTTCTTATGTACATTCATTATTATGTAGATATACACACAACATGTATATATGTTTGAATTTATTTTGTTTGTGTCATTTTATGTTTAGAAGTTTCTATTTAGATTTTATTTGGGGCAGCTTTCTTACTACTTTCTATAGCTGCTTTCTAGTTAAAAAATTTTTATACTAGAAAGCTGTTTAAGCTATCCAAAACAAAGCCTTAATCTTGAATTATGTCAGCAGGCTTAATTCAAGTTTTTCTTTCATTTAGTATAATTTTTAATTTGATCAAAAAATTAATCAAACTTCACAACGATTTTCTGATGATTTGGATGCAATTTTTCCTTCATTCAGTATAATCTTTTCAATAACTTTTAGTCATGCTGTCTTTAATTTATCTTTCCTTTCTAAATCTCTCACATTAGTTTATCTCTCCTTTTTTAACACTTATTGTTTTTTTTCTTCATTTTATTCAATTAAGTGGAATTATTTTTTCTATAACTTTACGCTAAAAAGTAATTTCACTGACTACTTGATATATATCAGCATTATTTTCAATATTAATAGAACTGATTCCATAAACTATAAAAGCTCTTTAAGATAATTACTAATTAAGGATCCTCAATATGGACTGATAATTTTCGTTCTCCCTCCTCATCTCCTTCAAATATATCTTTTCAGTGGGGATCATAGAACAAATTCAGCAATAAAAAGAGCCCCTTTAATGTTATCACAGCCTGCAAGCTCCGATCCAAATAGCTGTAGATTTTCTTAATTCACTTAAATCATCGTCCTACGTGATCTTATTGTAATGTCACGTAAGTTCGCAAGGCAAATGGTTAAAGGCCAATAAAATTCTCTGAACAAAAGCTAATTTCACCCAGTCTTGGTCTTGCTGAAAATCTCTAGAGAATCTAAGTGAAGGCCCCTCATCCCAATTCCCACTGATAGTAGTTGCCGACACGACTAAACACTTAGTTGTGGCTTTCATCCTAATCATGATAGTTGCTTTTTTCCTTAGATTTTTTGAGAGGATGAGGATCATTGAGCAAATTTACATGAACAGCTTCTCATAAAAAAAATATCAATGCAAATAATTTTTTTTCATAAATAACAATACGATTTTACATATACAATAAGATGATCACGTTTTATCTTGAAGAGGATTTTTTGGCTTCTTTTATGATAGAATTCTTATTGTTTTCTAAGGCATTGTTTGGGACGGCTTTCTTTCGATCTTCTTCTTAAAGCGACTTTCTAATAAAAAAATTAAAATTTTTGTACAAAAAAGTCACTTTAAGAAGCAGAAAGAAAGCTGTGGCAAACAAAACCTAAAACTATTGAACCAGGTAATTTTCTAATTCAAATTTTTTCTTAAAGAACTGGAAAGCAATGACCTAAAAAAATTATAGTTGTGATATGAAAAACAAACCATCAAGAAAGTTATCTCAAACAAAACCTTAAGCATTATCTTTTGGTCCAGGGGTTGTTTTTTACTTATTTTGTTGAACCAGCTGCTATTTTATTTGAAATAGCCTTGAAATATATATAGATATATTGAAGATTATATATACTATCTTAAATTTTATAAATAATTATCTTGTATTTGAGTTCATTTTTTTTATGAGCTCCGGATCTATATATTATAACTATAATTCAATAGATTTGATCCACAATGTCTTAAAAGGTTGCCCTTTGTATTTTTGGCAGATCACTAGCTACATGATTTAAGAAATACAATTTGTTAGTTTTATCAAGTATGTTGCTTCTAAATTGTGACGTTTAATTATTTATATTGTTTGGCCAGCCACTCCACTCTATTAGTTAGGCACCTAATTAAATTAATTAAGTTCCTTTAACTAACAAAATAATTAACACATAAAATCCACAATACATAGCCAAAGTTCTCATAAATATGATCATAATTTCAAAGATAATACAACATACGAGAATTCCATAAAACTAAAAAACTCAAATTCTTGATGCCCATGCTCACTTCGCTTCAAATAAGATGTCCTCCTTGTTTTAGTGAAGCCATCCTAGCTATGGATGTTGTAATTGAACCTTTTTTTTTTTCTTATTAACTCCATATGCTATGTCAATTTTCTTTGACCACAAGAACTTTTATATGAAGAGTTGAAGTCCAAGTAGTTTAATTGTAAATTCTAGTGCTTGCTTCTCCGAATCCTTTATAGCATGTCAAGTGTCATCAATGGGTGGCTTGTTGCTCCATCTAACAAGAAATATATATATGATCTTTAGTATGGCCTGTTTCATCGATGATGATGTGATCCACCTTAAAAAAAGAGTGTTAGTTTCACATCTGCAAAGAGTGATTTTTGTTCTTGCAAAAGAATCATCTTATGTATTTGAAGGTTAACTAACTCATTTATATAAAAAGTGATATCTAGGGTTATAATTAAAAATAAGGTTGATAAATATGTCTTTTGGCAATTGAATAACGAACGCATCCACACAAATTTTTTTAATAATTTCAAGAGATATATATGTCATAGCTTGTAATTTTCTAAATTTAGTGTAATCATGTCTCTTAGAATAGATTCTTATTAATACATTATCCCCTTCTCTTTGAACTCTTTAAATGTTTATTCTTATATTCTTAATTTTAATCTATTTTTATTAGTGATTTCCATTTTTAGTTTTACATTAATTCTCATGAAGATAATCAAACTGATCTCATGCAAATGTAAATGTAGAATAAAAAAATTAATGTGACAGGATGCTAGCAAGATTAACTATCTTTCTAGGGTTATAATTATAGCCTATCTTCGATGGTGTTTTATTGATTGCCCTAAAAACCAAACTATTATTACCAAACTCAACTGTAGGTAAATGAAGATCCCTTTTGTCTAAACTTTTACCACTCAAACTCATAAGAAGATTTTTTAAAGATATGTTGATGACCTTAGTTTGGGGGTAAAAGGCTAAAGAAAATTTAATTGTTGTACACATCAACATTCACAATGTTTCTCAAAAATATATTACGAACTTGGCACCTCTTTCATAAACAAGTATCTCAAAAGTGACTTATAAATCTTGTTTTATAAATAAACCCAAAAGGATATTAATTATAAGTAATGCTAATTAATGTAAATAAAAGATAATTTTAGAAGCACAATGATTATATGTAAGTCTTAATTTCTCTACCTCCTTGGCCCTATGATGACTTATCCTTCCTTCTAATTAAAGATAACATTATTTTACTCTCTCAATCAAGCATCCGCAAAATCATCAATGATGATTGTATCTTACTTCTCAATCCTTAGCTAGTTGAGATAATGATTTAACTCCCTAAACCAACTTGAATAAAAGTATCCTAACCAGCCCATGTTAATGTTATAACTAGATTGGGAGTTGGTATAGGTAAGTGACTATGCATTATCCATTAGGAGGTTAGAAGAAAGTAATTCACAAGAGATGAAAGATGGATATTACGGGCAAAAGATTGATTTTACTCCACAAATATTATCATTGAGTTTCCCATTATCGAGATGTTAGTTTTTGGATTTCAATTTGCATTATTATTTATTATGAATTGGACATGGGAGTGTGGTCCAAAGGGTGTAGGGGAATTTATGATGTTGCTATTTTAGGGTTCTTGATTGTCTTTAAAAGGCGAGTGATTATCTTGATGTAGCTAGTACAAAATTAGATCTCTTAATTATAATGTTAACTCACAAAATTAATATTGCAACAATGATGTATTTAAAAAGGATAACAAAATCTACATCCCATATTAGTCCCCTTAGAATTTGAACCTTATTTAAGTTTTAAAAATTGGAATAAAAAGATATACAAATAATCTTTAACCTCTTCATCTTTTGTGTAAACTAATCTACTACAATGAGCTTTGACAAGCTAATGCCTAAGA
Source organism: Dendrobium catenatum (assembly GCF_001605985.2). NCBI lineage: Eukaryota > Viridiplantae > Streptophyta > Magnoliopsida > Asparagales > Orchidaceae > Dendrobium > Dendrobium catenatum. The sequence goes on along the minus strand of NW_021319800.1, from coordinate 1,388,918 downwards.
ATAATATTCTTTAATTTTGAAAAAGGGAAGATAGTTCCACCACAAAAGAAAAAACTTCTAAAGCTCTAGTGCCTCTTCAACCATTTTTTATTCCTTAAATTGTCATTGAGCTAGTATATTTCTTCGTCTAACTTCCAATTTGTAATACAAAAATAAAACAAAAACAATAAGTTTTGCTAGATTTTCAAACTTTTTCCTCTTCATGCAAGGTGACTATTATTGAAATGTTTATAAAGAGTTGACCCATCATAGATTAATGGCAATAACCTATAAACTTTTTCCTCTTCTTGCAAGGTGATATTTTTTCCTCTTATTAAAATGTTCTCAAAATAGAACAATACTAATAAATTCCATGTAGTGATATAAGTGACCAAAGTTATTATTTTATTTTTTTTCTATATATATACTTTAAAACACATGGAATGCATTGATGCATATATTGTATGCAATATTTTTTTCTTGGACATTAGTTATTAGAAACTGCATATGAACCTAGTTGATGTATAAGATTAATCTACATAATTTTTGTATTTTATGAGATATAATGTAACATTATAGAATGTACATAAAATTATTTATTCCACTAATATGTATGATTAAATATATATTTTTTTATTTTGTGATCAAATAATCATGGGTTATCCATATGTTGTTAGTAATGCTTAAACATGAAGTGCTAATATGGTAATTAGTCTACAAATATCTAATGAAGATTTTGAGGTTTAAATTATGTTATTTTGATGGTTACCATTCATAAGGTGGTGAGTTGGAGGATAATGGTTTGCTCACCCAAAAGATGGGTGAATTTGGTAAGCTAGAGGATGACAGCTGCATACAAATAGATCTTGTATAATGAGTGTAAAAATATCAAATGTAATCATGAGATGGTTTAGAGCGTAATAAATGTTACCTCAATGATGATTGCAATTGAATGAATTGAAACTCTTGGTAACCTCGTTATAGTGAGATTCTATAAATTGCATAATATGCTAGGGTAACATATTTGTAAAATTTAAATTTGTTGGGTAAGAAGATGATATGTGGGAGGTGTCAATTATGGAATCAATGGGTTACCAACCTGTTAATGATAAATCACTTGTAACTTGATGATATTTCAAATTTCTTTTTTTAGTTTAAGAGTGTTGTAGGCATGGATTTGGCTTTGCAAGATTGCTTAAAAGGGACTTAAATTGCTTCTGTAAGGTATTAAGAGTGTTGCATATACTTTTGTGGGATTGGAGTAGAAGTGGGGGTTAACAAATGATTTTATATTATACCACACAATGATATTGAGCTAATACATGCATAAATTCTGCCAATTTGGCCAATGAGCATTTATATAACAAGAATTCATAACAGCTTACTAGTTTGCTAACAAGCAACAACATGATGATTGCGACATAAGACTAGGAATGCCAATTGTGTTAAAACAAGTGATTATTAAAATACATGTGTTTATTAACTACCCTTGGTCATCCCATGAGATTAGGAATGAGTCCTAGAAGTCACCATGCCAATATCAAACAAGTTGCAAGCCATAACAAGCCTTGGCTAGCCACATTGATACCTAACCTTCTTTAATGCTTCTAACATTTCTCCTTGTTACTTGTGGTGAAATGAACCTTTGATGTTTGATGGACTCATGATACAATCTTAAATCCCTTACTTGAGCGCAGAAAGAAAAATATAAAATGATAAATATATTGTATCATATACAACAATAATTATCTTAAAACATTAAGTGGTAATAATAATAATATACAATAACTATCAAAGTAAAACCAGGAAATATTAAATTATAGAAGAAATCCTCATAATTTTATCATGTAGAGGAGGCTAATCATCTGCCTTTGAAAGTGAATTCCGAAGTTCTTAAAGATCCATCCAATTCATGAAGATGACGCTCTAGTCTTGCATCAAATAGGGACTGTCAGCTATATTAATGCAAGTGATTATTGAAATACACATGGTCATGCATGCCAACCTTGATGTATAGAAATGGATGATATGCATGCTCTTATTTACATGAATGATGTTACTTCTTAGCTTGCATGAAAGCAAATGATGATTTAAATAGAGAATTGTTACATTGATTATATAATATGAATGCTTGACATGATATGTCATTAAAAGACATGAAGGCACTATGATTGTGCATGTTGATTCTCTCCATTACTTGGACTCCTTGTGAAATACTGAAGTTATGCTTAGTATTATTGTATGCTCATTGTTTTTAGTTTTAGGAATGGATAATTAGTGGGTTCATAAGGGATTTTATGATCTTTATAATAGAGGCTATCATATTATCTTCATACTGGTATTTTTGTGCAAAATGAATTTTCTATGGATAAATTTTAATATTGTATGTGAAAATAATCATGATGCATCTTAATTTTTTATTATAATGATGATGTATGTGCTTATGTTACTAAAGTTATAGCTTATGCTGTTACACATAAAAGTTGATGTTTTTCTTTTATTGTGTAGTTTTTTTTGTCGATTATAGTGGCTCTTTAGATGTAAGATAAATAGTTAATATGAATGATAAATTATGAACTAATTAATGATTCTAACTTGAAGAAAATAATGATTATCATGATTATTAATATAATATGTTTTAGTGTACATGATTAGTGTTCTTCTATGTCCACCCTAATTTAGCATTATTTGTTGCAGAGTATGAGTTATTTCAGTTAGGGTGTGACACCCCCATATAAGGTTACTAAGTAGCATATTTATAACATTTGTTCAAATGAAGAGTTCTGTATTTTTTAGTGGTGGTGATTATTCTAACCAGATTTAAGTGAAGAAACATTATTCATCATTATGTTATAACTATTATGAGGATTGTGTTGTCACAAATAGTCTTACAAAACCCTCCTCCATCAACAGAAGAAGGTCCAATACAAGCAAGCGGCATGTTTGTACGTGATCAAATGCGAGTAGCTTGCACGGAAGGAAGACGAGTAATTTCATAAAAATCTACCATTTTGCACGAATTTTGATGACGAGCTAGCTGTAATCATTATTGTTTAGTATTGTGAAGTATCATCCATATTTTACAGGTTGCTTAATTCCTAATCAAAGTTCATAAACAATCTTTTATTTGGAGAACTTTTATTACTTTGCCTACTAAACATCAAGTAATTATGAATTCTAAGGAATCTTGTCGCTTCAAGTATCTTTTATTTTATCCTAAGAGTTGATTTATAGCCTTCTGAGCCTTTCTTGTAGTATAAGAGTTGGACTTATAGCCTTATAGGAATTAAATTTCTACCTCAATAAGCCACCAATACGAGGCGTCCACTCACTCTTGAATGCAAAAAATTGTGAGTTTAACGTTCATTTTTACATAAATTTTATATGCCACTATAGTTGGATAAGTACCGAGCTTGTTAAGAGATTCATTGCCGCGTGTCAGGATTTAGACCATCACAAAGATGGGATTACAGGGATGTGAATTTTGCACTGGAATTCAAATATCTCTCTCATTCATTAGGGTTCAGTTTAGATCTGTTTTAGATGGCTCCATAGCAATTGAAGGTTTTGTTTGAGATAATTTTTTTACTGCTTCAAAAAATAGCTGTTAGTATAAAAATTTTTTGAACGAGAAAATTTTGTACTAAAATGATACTCTAGGTATCTTTTGGGATGACTTTTTAACTACTTAAATCAGCTTTCTAGTATAATTTTTTTAATTTTTATACTAGAAAGCTGTATTAAGAAGCACGAAGAAAATGATCCCAAACAAAGCTTTAGAAAGTAATAAGAAAACTGTCCCAAACGAAACTAAAGTTGATTGTAGACTTGCCGTGGAGAGAGTAACTTCCCTATTATACTTGTAGAAAACAACTTTCTATAATAAAAAGTTTTGAAAAATAGTGAAAAAATAATAAAAAAATATAATAGTCAAATAAAATTATAGTCGTTCTCTGAAAAGATAAAATAATTAGAAAGTTATCCCAAATAAATCTTTAGTATATATTAACTTTACATTAACTTGGGCTAGCTCAAGCTCAAATAGAAGACATTGAATGAAATATCCTATAATCATTCATGTTCTGACTCAAATGAATTTGAAATAATCATTGGTCCGGATAAGATCGTCTTCAGATTGGACCTTTCACAGCCGAAGATGCACATGCTGGGAATGGACAACCAGATGCAACTCATATTAAACAATAAGCATCAATAATTGCCATTGCAAGTCCAATCAAACGAATACGAGGCAGCCAAGCTTCACTTACCCGTCAGATCCTAAGGCCAACATCGCTTTTCAGGAATGAAAGCTTTCATCTAACTGCTACTAATTATTAGAAAATACTCATCAATCTTCTATTTTTACTCCCTCACAGAAACTTTCATTGTCAAATCTCTGTTTTTACCAAGAATAATACTTTTTAGTTGGGTGAAAGCGCTGTAATGCCCAGCCTAAATGAGACATAATGATGATTAGTAATTTAAACAAAGCAGGAGAAGTTAATTATATGTGAGAACTAAAGAACTGATCTTGTACAGGCAAATATACGAGAGATCACAATCTGCTTCTTCAAAAGAGTTAAATCAGTATATGCCCCTTTTTTCCTGGATGATTCGATTGATTCATCATATGCCAGAAGAAAGAAAATATCGCAAAATCTAGTTTTTAGGTGATTTGAGGTAAACGGAGCAGATATTTGATGCAGCCATGAATAAAAGTCAAGGAATTAGAAATAAAACAGGGGAAGGTAAAATAAAAGGAAAGAGAAGTTACAGAAACCATGATGCTTTTGGTTAGATGGAAGAACAATCACAAATGGCATATACAAAAGTGTCAGATTTACATGAATATGATGAAGAAGAAAAAGTAATACAACAAGCTTCTAAAAATCTCCACGGATAAAGCTTTATTACTCGATTGCAGACATAAAAATACCAAATTCCTCATTCAACTCTCCACGGCGGGAGCAGATTCGCCGGGCGGCGAGGAAAGCGCTGCCGCTGATAGAGCATCAGCGAGCGCGCGCATCGTCTTGACCTGCATCTCGAGGGCCGCCACGTAATCCGCGGTTTCTTCCAAAAGGATCGGCGCCGACAGCTTCCGGCAGCCGGGGACGAGCCTCGACAACACGCGGAGGCGGTCCCTCACCTTCTTACCCTTCAGCACCGGCGGCTGCGGCTCAATCCCCGCCTCCGATACAAACTTACGGGTCGGACGCGGAGGTCTCCGTCGCCGGATCTTACCTCCAGACTTGAGGAGCACTTTCCGACGGCGGCAACGGCCGAAGAGGAGGGAGCGACTCCATCGGGTCTGACCACGGGCCGTAAGAGCAAGGGCTGAGTCAGCAGCGTCTTTGATGGCCCGCGGACCTGCGGGCGGTGTGCCGCGGGTGGCGCGTAGAGCTTCGAGGAGACGACGGCCGTAGATCCGTTGCTGGGCCCCGCTTCGCCACTTGGACTCCTGCGGCGATCTAAGGTCGGACTTGGGCTTCTTCCTGGCGGCAGCAGCGGAAGTGGAGGCAGAGGAGATCATTTCTATTTTCTGGGGCAGTATAATGGCTGGAGGTGGAAGGAGAAGGGAAAGAAGGAAGGCGAGGGTTGGGCTCCTGGGCTGAGAGGGGAGAAGAATATTGATTTATGAAAGAAAAAATTGCTTTGCGATTTCTTTATTTATAAATAAAATAAACGGACCTGTAATTATGCTTTATTTAATAAATTTTTTAAAAGAAACTCCTTAAAAAAAAAAAGAGTTTTAATCATTTCTTCATTGTCACCGCATAAGCTATGTTATCTGATCAATATCTGGTTGAAATCTCTGCAATCTTTGGAATGTTTCTGATATCTTTATTAAGTTATGTTTGGGACGTCTTTTTTACTGCTTCTTAAAATAATATTTAGTACAAAAATTTAAATTTACATACAAAAAAATTATTTTAACTAGTAGAAAGAAAACCGTCTCAAACGAAGCCTAAATGAGTTTCAATAATTATTGACTATGGATCAAATTGAACAGCTTGCAACATAAAATTTAGAACATTTTAAGTTGGATAAAGACTCGAGTCACCCATTACTAAATCTTGTTAAGTTGTCTATGAATCAATCTAAATCTAAACTAATGAACTCATTTAGAACTCATGAAGTTATTTTTGGTGCAATAAATCTGGACTTTAATCTGTATGTGCCATGGCTACTCACTCAAGACTCATCAGGCAATTAGTGGTTCCCAATAGAAGATGCTATGCAGGAGTAGTCCATATGAATCTGTAATGCTTTAGGAGTTCCTGACTAGCAATCTACTACAAGCTAGTGTAGTAGAGAGAGATTTGAATAACCACACAAGTTCAAGTTATGTCTATTTTATGTAATAGCATTATGAGAAGGGGAATCATGAACACAAATATTAAATGTGTTATATGATCTTGTCATCGAAATTTGTTATTTTTGTCAAAATTCTATCCACTAAAATCTTACTTCTTTTGAATTTTTCAATGATTCTCCTCATAATATCTTTTTCTCTCACTAAAACATCTCTATGGCGCAATTCAAGTTACTCATCTCTTTCTATTTGGTTCAATCGAGTCTTCTATATATTGTGAAAGAGGGAGAAGGGCGACGATGATGAGAGTCTAAGAAAACATTTCAATAGTGAAGTTTCATCCGTTTACTCGGTAATAGTTAACATGAGCAGAAGAGAAGAGTTAGAACTAGAATAGTTTTCCCGTCCAAATTTTAGCACACCCGAGAAGGCGGCGGGGGACTTGGCATCTTTAAAAAATTATAATTATTTTTGCAGAAGTACTTAACTCTTAATCGCAAACTTTTCCTCTTATAAAATAGTGAATACAAGACTATTTCTTAGGGATAAATATACCAAAGTGTTATTTTTCAATTGTTATGTTCTGAAGTAATAAAATAATTTTTATGATCTATTCTCTTAAAAGAATATTTTTTTAAGCTACTTAGAATGTTTAAGTGAAAGACATCAACTAAGCATATATCCACGAGAAAATTGACATTCTTCAAACTTGTATTCGAACAATGATATTACTATGAAAAATACAGCCATTTTTCAATTGTTATGCTCCGAAGTAATAAAATATTTTTTCTGATCTCTTCTCTTAAAAGAATATTTTTTAAAGCTACTTAGCATGTTTAAGTGAAAGACATCAACTAAACATATATCCAAGAGAAAATAGACATCTTCGAACTTGTATTCAAACAATGATATCACTATGAAAAAAACAGCCACACATGAAGTAGTGAAAATAAATAAAATGTAAAAGATATAACGAAAAAAATAAAATCTATAAATTGATTTATTGTAGTTCGGCCTAGGCCTACGTAAACTTCTCAAGTCCACTAATTGGGATTTCCACTAGTACTCTATTCTTCTCATCCTAGCAAGCAAAGAAGCCTCTGTCCTTCATAGGGTAAGGGAGAAACCCATTACACAATTCTCACCTTCAACTCCTCACAAGGCAGAGGCACCTCTCTCCTTCATAGGTAATGGGGAGGCCCTAAACGCCACTTTTTTATTCGAAAATTATACATCTCTAGTCACTCCAGCTAGAACCACAAGATACACAAGAACTCCATGAGATCTTCACATTCCTTATAACAAGACTAAAAAAACTCTCAACAAAGAGCTACAAACTATCAACATAGAGAAATAAGGATATTACTAGAGAAATAATTAAACTGAAGCCTCACACAATTTTCTTCAAGAATTATCATGAAATTTCATGCGATCTTCTCAAATATCTCACACATGAAATAGTTCAAGTAAATAAAATGTAAAAGATAAACACAAAAATAAAATTACATAAATTGATTTATAGTAATTCGACCAACAGGCCTACGTCAACTTCTGAAGTTCGTTGATTGAGATTTCCACTAGTACTCTTTCCTTATGGTCTCATCAAAGTGAAGAAGCCTCTCTCCTTTGCATGATAATTGAGAAAACCATTACATAATTCTCTCCTTCAAGTCTTCACAAGGTAGAGACTCCTCTCTCCTTCTAATGTAATGGGGACATTCTTAACTCCACTTTTCTGTTCGAAAATTATACAATGCTAGTTGCTCCAGCTAGATCCATAAGATACACAAGTCCTGCATGAGATCTTCACATCCCTTATAACAAGACTCAAAAAGCTATCAACCAAATGCTACAAACTATCTATATAGGGAAATAATGATATTATTAGAGAAATAGTTAAATTGAAGCCTCAGATTAGTTTCTTCAAGAACTCTCTTGAAATTTCATGCAAGCTTCTCAAATATCTCAAAAGCCCTTACAAATCTATCAAAAAATTTATCAAAGACTAATTAGGATTTCTTATATATATATATATATATATATAAGATGACTCCCATAGAAACCCTAAAAAGTCAGTTTATATATATATAAGATGACTCCCATAGGAATTGAAGTTAGGTACTAATGAAACAATCATAGATTTAATATGAATGCTTCTCTTATATGACAACTTTCAAGTTAGTGATGTACGCCTTGCTATATTTTGCATATATAGCTTTATCTTCCTTTATTCTCAATCTTTCATCTCTTTGTTGATGGATTGAATTTTCTATGGCTCATGCTCTTTTAAAGGGAAAGAAAGTGAGAGAAGGCTTTATAATTTTAATACCTCACATAAGAGGGATCTTGGAGCTTAGTGGAAAGTGTGGATGGAAGGGAGAAATGGAGCCCCTACTTATAGATTTTCTCCACTGAAAAAATTATACAATATGATATAAATCTTCTAGTATGTTTAGTAATGTGCAAGATCATCCTAACAACTTTATAACATATTAACATCTACTTTAATTCGGTCAAATGTATATAATGATAAGTATCCATATTATGATCTTCAATATTTTTATCATCTCAATAATTATCCTAAATGGCTAGTTAACTAAGCCGACTTATATAGTTAAAAGTTAAATAATACAATATAAAGTTTTTTATAGTTCGTTCTAAATGTGCATTGTTTTAATTAATTTCCAAAAAATTGTGAAATTATATGTATATTGTACAGTACAATGTTGATCGTATAATATGAAATGGTCTTTATCTATTTTAAATTATTTTTTATTTTTTTTCAATAAAAATTCCTAGCACATGCAATTATATGAAAATAATAATAATAATTAAAAAACATAATAATCACAGGTAAACACTAGAATTACAAAAGCATCAAACAAATGAATAAGTTCAATATAGTGGTCCATATGTGATACTAAATAATTCAAGAGGGATTTTGACTTAATTTGTGGTTTTGATGTTTTTATAAAATACTAGATTTTATTAAAGTTGAATGACATTGAGTTTGATTAAATTGGATTTTTCTAAATTATTGGTGATTTTCCAAAGTTTGGGCATTTTTGAAATTTTTAAATATTATCTAATTAAGGGGATTTTTAGATTTTGATCCAAATCAGTCTCAAACCTCTTGGAATCACCCCCAAAGGTCAATAATGACCTAAGGGGATGATTCCAAGAATTTAGGGATTTTTTAGAATTTTAAATATGTTTTATTAATTAATTGATTAATTAATAATTTTATGTAGAAATTAAATTAAATTAAATTAGGGGTGATTTGATGGGGCATTTATTTTTCATTGATTAAGGGTTTAATTAGGGTCAATTAGATTCCTTATGTGAATTTTTTGAATTTAATATGAATTAATAGTGAATTAATTAATGTTATAGGCCAAATCTAAGAAGGGATTTTGGGGTTCCTAGTTGGTGGACCAAATGGGCACCAAATTTAGTGAATTTTGGATCATGGGATCAACTAATCTCAAGGTTCAATCCCCTTGTATTTGGGACTAAATGGAGCTCTCCAAGGTTGCTAACCAAACCACCTAAGGTAACCTCTACGTTACTTTAAAAAATTCTTAAGTCACTATCATAGGCTTGGATGGTGATGCAATCAGTGGCTCTAAACTCCTTAAACTAAGCATAATTAACATAGAAACACCCAATTGCTAATTCTCAATGGAGAGATCATAGAACCAATTTGAACCTAGTGGTCAAACCATGACCCCTAAGCCTAAATTGGCATAGACATGCCCTTAAACACCTCAAATTGGGGGGGGGGGATAAAATTTTGACGTCTCAAGACATGTCTAATTCAATTCCCCTAAATATCAAACCATGGGGATACCAATTAAGCAGAAAAATTCAATAATGCCATAAAATTTCAAATTAAAATTGACATTAACATAGAATTAAATAAGGCTTGAGACCCTAGGTCTTTGATAGGTCTCCTCAAGACCTTTCCAATGAGCCTAAGAACACATAAATTGGACAAGTGTGTGAGGAGAATTGATTTTCTAACGTTTCTCTTAATTTCCTAGGGAATTAAATACAGGATTTACACAATCAGCTGTGATTTCCATGCGGATGCCTCCATATTGGTCGGCTAATCATTGGTGGCTAACTGTGTAAAAATGGTGCTTATCATAGCCATTAAATGAGTGATTAGACGAACGCAATTAAATGAGGTTTAAAATTATGGGATCTAATCCGAGCTATTGATTGATATCAATGGCTCGGATTACATCTTCAACTTCCCCTTGTCTTTCAAATTCTTAAAAAATTTTAGCGATCCAGATGATCTTTTAGGAAAATTTGCATCAAATTTCAGAGGAAAGACCAGAAATCTACAAAATGCTAATCCAATGATCAAAATCCAATGGGATAATAGTTTATTTCACACATGACCAAGGCTAGCTAACCAAGGGCTCAGGCTAGAGTTTATTCCTCAGAGAAGGCCTCAATGAATGTGCTTCTATATCAATTAGCTTGAGAGGGGGATGACAATTACCTCTCCTTCAGATGTCGAGCCTAGAGGATGACTGAAGGTACAACTTTGAGCGGAGTGCAGAAGGATTCCACCGAAGCTCCCTCTAACTGCTGGCCGAAAAGGGCTAGGATGTTGGAGATTAAGAGGGAAATGCTTAGGCAGCTAGAGGAAATGTTTTTGAAATGCTAGAATTGAATGGGGATGTCTAGGTGAGGGTGAGTTGTTCAAGCTATCCTCATGGCCATAGACGATCGAGATTGATTAGGCTAGTAGTTGGATGGCTACAAACTAGAAGGGGAAACCTTGGGGTGGCTTCCTAAGCTCAAAAGGAGTGAAGGTAGGTAGTTTGGGTCATGGTGAACCCAACCATGGATTGAATTTGCTATGGGGTGGATGAATTCCCCAAAATGGCTCGAGTTGACTAAATTCTAGGCAGGTTTCCATCCATTTGGATTGGACCCTATTCAAGCTAGGTCAAGTGGTTGATCAGGAAGATGAATTGGGTCATGGACCACCCAATGCGAGTGTCAATTGGGTTTAGTCTGGTCTAAGATGGGAAATGGATCAGGTCAAGGTGGTTTTGACTACTTTGGGCTAGCTTAGAGGTTAACCCAAGCCAGTCCAAGGTTGGGATGACTAGGGTTGGTGTGTTGGACCTTGGGCCACCTAATGGAGGTGTTGGTTTGGTTTAATTGGACTTATGTTGAGAAATGGCTCAACCCATTTGAGCACTTTGGGTTATCCTTATTCTTAACCCAAGTTGACCCAAGGGTGGTTAACAATGGAAGGTGTACTGGGTAAAGAGGAACCCAATGTCACCGTATTGGGTTAACTATTCATTAGGTTTGAAAATAATCCCAAGGTCAAATTCTACTGAAAGGCATGTTTAGTGCATAGGTTGTAAATATTTGAAGGTTTTGAAACAAGTGGAAAAAGATTTAGTTTATGGAGGTTAAAGACTTTAAATAAGCTCAAATTTGGAGGGTTGACTATAGAGACATGCTTTCTCAATATGCAACTGAAAAAACATGAATCACAGATCATTTGATTGAGTTTTTAGGTGATAGAAAATTCACCCATAAAGGGTTTCAAGACTTAGGCTTTTGGCTTTGAATTTTGAATTGGAAGTCTAAGTTTGAGCTAGATTTTGGGTTTGATTAGTTGAGTCTTGGAATATCCAAATCAATAAAAATTAGATAAATGATTAGGATTGATTGTATAAGATAAAGGTTTGATTGAAGATTGGATTGAACTATGATTATAGGCATAACAGGAGTCTAGTGTGGGAATTAGATTGAAGGCTAGATTGAAATTTAATTGGGGTCTTTGTGATTGGCAAGTGGACAGCTGTCAACCATAGGATCACCAAGCAGGAGTCTAGAGAAGTCTTAATGAACTCATACAAAAATAAGTTCAAGAATCCACTCCCTAATGATTCTCCTATTTAGGTATTACACTAATTAGTGACTCCTTCAGCAGGAATCTAGGTAGAGAAGCCGTTCTCCCTTATTACAGGTGAAGAATCCCCCTTACAAACTCTTCGCACTCAGAGAATATCCTTTCTAACATGCATGACTCAATGGAGCTGCCATTCCTCCATTTGCCTCTAAGCTAGGCAATGATGTCGATCCCTCCTTTCACCTCAAAGCTCGGTGGAGATGTTGATCCCTTCTTTCCCTTCCAAGTATGGCAAAGATACTAAATCTCTTGCCTCCTCGACTAGCAGACATCTAACTCTAAATACTCTCATACTCTAGAGCCTTTCCCTAAGAGCTCCACACACACAACTAGAGGACCTAAGGTGTAGGCCAGCCAGAGCAACTGTATGAATCCCCTCACACTCTATTGACTCCCTTAAGTCTTTTCTCCCTCTCATAAACTCACGTCCTTTATCCCTTATGAAGTGGAAACTTTAGCATCTTTCACAGAAAAGAAAATGTCACATGGTTACCTAAAGACTTTCTCCTCAATAAAAGAAAGAGTTTATTAAAATGGCTCTAAAAATCATAAATTTTAATTTAACTACCTCTAATCATACAATATGGAGGTATCCTCTCATCCTGAGGTATCCTCCTATCAACACTATATACTCAATTTTTGTGTAGATCTTTAGTTTTAACTGGGAAAATTCCTCAATTCATTCTTCCTATGAATAATCACAAGGAAGGAGAGGAGGAGGTTGTGCTAGTGCTCCCTCTACTTCTCCTTCCTCTAAATACAATGTAGGTACTCTTGGGGATACCCTATGCCAAAATTTGATGTAGTTACTCCAGGGGTTACCCTACACCTCTCAGTATAGATAGTGTGGAAATAATTGTTAGTAAAGAAGGTGGGCTGGTTATTTGGTCATGTAAGAAAGGTCATGTTTTATTTTGATTTTAAGATACATACAATGATATGTCCTATATCTAAAGTTTGCTTTCTATGGGCTCCACAGTTCCTGATAGAGGTAAGATTATTTATGCATCTAATGATTATATCAAATACAATAAATTGGGTACAATACATAAAGTAGCAAGTGGTTAAGGAAAGTAAGTTAGTTGTGTTCATATGGTCATCAACTTTTGAACTAATAATATTTCAAAGAATGTGTTGGATAAGACGTGCATTTAGAACCATGGTGCTGGCTAGGGGTTAATATTGTGGTAAAGGAGAGTTCATAATTATAGTATTGATGGCACTCTAATTATAATCTTGGGATTGAGAAACAAAATGTGGTGATTAGCTAGTGTTTGAAAGGTGAATATATTCATGCAAATCATTCAAAGTGATAGCGATTTGGCTTTAACATACAAAAGACTACATAGTGGTATGATAGGTAGTAGTTTCAAGATATGAAAAGAACTATAGAAGGAGTTTAGTGTTCTGGAAATGCATGATAAATTACAAATTAAAGGGTGGTGGCAATGAAGAGATCAAGTACATGGTATGATAAGAGTTCTTAATTTAGTACTTCAGAGTTAGTAATGGAAGTGCCTCTATATCATTTCTATGCTACCTCATCTTTAAAATCTATAATTCAACCTTTGGTAGATACCTAATTGTTCATGCTTACAAGTTATGGAGAGGAGAGTTGGTTAGTGGTGTGAGAAAAATGGAATGAAATCCTCTCTATCTATAGCTCGAGTTATTCATATAGTATGATTTTGAGTGTTGACCTTGTTTTTTCCCAGACCTCGGTCAAAAAATTGATCTAGTCAAATTTGACTAGGCTAGACTCCATGACCTTTCTCAATGGGTTTAGGGAGTCAAGCCAAGTCGCTAGAGCCTAGACCTAGGTCCTGGGTCAACCTGGGTTGACCCAAATTGACCCAAACCACTTCTATTTAATCTCAAATCAATTTCTGATCCTTAATTGGCTCAATTTCTTCCCTCCACTGGACTAAGAGGGTCAGACCAACTCTGTTTAGCTCAGACCTGAGTCCTGGGTCAACTTGGTTGACCAGGTCAGCCCAAGTTGACCTAATTAGCCTGTATGGGTCATTTCAACTCTAAATCAAATTTAATCCTTCCCTAGACCAAAACTCTTCATTCCTTGGGTCTAGTTCACTGGTTTGACCAAGTCAAACATGGGCTTGGTTAACCATAGCTCTTAATGGGTCAAATTGACCTATTTAGGTCAATTTAAGACACATTAATGCATTTAATTCATTCGAAACCCTCTCTAATTCAAACCACGGCCTAAATAGCCTAGTTTCGCTCCCAATTGACTGGTGATTCGATCATAGCCATCCACCTTAGGTATAGGGGTTTAAATAGAAGAATTTAGGTTATTTTGTGAATCTTTTCTTGATTGGTCTCAACCTAGACCTCCAGAGGCTCTGAGATTTGGTGTGAGAGTTCCCACGACCTTCCCCTACCTCTTTCAACCCAATCCTGATGGTTTCGAGCCGCCGCCAGTGAGATCTCTGGTGACCCAAAGGCAAATGACTTCCAAGGCATTTTATAATCAAACCACATCATTTGGGATCTCGATTTCTTCTACAAAAAGGAGTGTGGATAGTCTACAAGTGCAACAAGCCAACATACGGGTAAAACCTTCTAAAAACCAAGGTGAAATCCCTAAACCTAGGTTTGGACACTTAGATCTAAATAGCTTTTCAATAAGCACTTTTTAGACTCACTAAGTATCCCCAATGAATTCTCTTTGTTCATAGAACTTATTTTCAAAATTTATTCGAATTGGTGCACTTGATCGAGAGAACGAGCTCAAAATTGGTTTCTAAGTATCGGTTTATGTAGCCAGTTCCTGCATAAATCATACACCATTGATCTTCCAATCAATAGTCTTAATCTAGTCGAACCGCGACGGGATGGAGATCGTGTATGCGCTTCATTCATTTGGATCTCCGTCCGATGAGATCGTAGCCGTTGAATCCTGATTGTGGAGAATCAAACGGCCGCGAGTGCTAGCTGACGTGGCTGAGTGGAGACCGCCGCCGCAATCATCCTGTGGTGATGGCCATAGACCGCGGATCAAATGGATGCCCGCCATGTGGCCACTCAGCTGCCGCCATTATTTTAATGTAAAAATTATTTTAAATTTATTTTTAAATATATTTTAAATCAGGAAACTTTAAAAAATCGTAGAAAATTCATTTTTTATTCAAAAATTGCTTATAATATATCGAATCACTCGTATTTTTATTCACTTTAATTTAAAATTAAAAATTATTTTAAAATGATATATATATTTTAAGTTATTATGAAAAATAGTAAAACACCTTTTTTCAGATATCAAACCTTATTTTTATTCTATATTTTATGTATTATTTAATTAGTTAATTATTATTCATTATTTAAATAATTATTATAATAGTTATTTTAAAATTAAAAATTATTTTTAAATCATTTTGAAACCTTATTAGGACAGCTAGTGGATCTCCTCTATATGTATTTATTATAAATTGACTTATTTTTAATTACAATATTTTTCAAAATTTATATATTTATAAGTAATTTAAATTATTTTAAAATTACTTATATTATTAAATCCTAATTTTGGGAGATCCACTCAATGAAATATTCAACATATATTCTTTATGTGAATAACAATCATGGGGGAGTGGATCAATGAATGATTGATTCCCAATCATTCACTAATCACTTTGCTAAGCGCACTTACTTTTCTTTTATTATACTTTACATGTGTAGGATGCACGAGCACTTTGTTTAGGCTCTCATAGATATAAGAATATGGTGTGTTTACTGCTTTTGTGTATTCCATGCATTGTTACCTCAAGGGTTAGTCTAAAACTTTATTTTGATCCCTATAACATAGTGACACCCTAAGGACAAAAATTAAGGACCCGTCTAGCAAACTTAAAAAAATTCTAGGAGCTAGGATAGATCACTGATTGACATAAAAACTTTAAAATTTAAACTAAGTGACATCTTAAATATTACAAAATTTTCTAGGAATTTTTAGGGCTCTTTTATACCCTTAATTAACCAATCCTAATTTACCTATTAAATAGAGTGTGATACCTTTAGAAAATTCTAATAAATCCATTTCAACTCAAAAAATTCCCTATCATACTTCATATTGTTAAAAATTTAGTCCTTAACCTTAGATAAATAGGAATCCTCAGGTTGAATTTAATCTGACCCTTAATTCAACTCTAATTGAAAATTACCATTTTGCCCTTTTTAGATAATTAAAAATTGTTAAAAATTTCAAATTTTCCCCAAACACTTGGGAACACATTCTTAGGTCATTTATGACCTTTGGGGTTTATTCCAATTAGTTTGGAGCTGATTTGGATCAAGACCATAAAATCAACCATAATTAGGCAGTTTTAATAATTCATTAATTGCTAAATTTTTTGAAAATTCATAACTTTGCATAGGAAACTCCAAACCCAGTAAACTCAAAGCCTAACTACTCACCTTAAGGTATGGTATTTACCTAAAATGTTAGAAACCCCAAACCTAGCCTATTTCTCATATTGACCTTTTAGATCCGCACATCCTAGTACCTAGGAGGACCCGGGACTTGCCAAAATTGGATAATATAATTTGAACTTTAAATATCACTACCCTAAGCATTAATAAGGGATTAACAAACTAAATTAACTAAAATAGACTCTAATTCACTAATATTTAAACTTTAATTAAAATTTCCTTTTCTAACCTTTAATAAATTTCAACCTTAGACAACTTGAACTAATCACCCTACATAGGACCTATTCAAAACCACACAAGCCTTACACACACATAGAATTGTTTGCTAGGGCACCACTTCTAGACTTAGGCTAGGCCTGTGTTTACTTTTCTAGTATTTGCTGGGTTTTTCGAGATTTCATTGCATGTTATGAAAATTGATGTGTTTGCTTACTTTTACTGCAATGTGTGGATTGATGTGATGAGAGACAGATTACCCATAGTTTAGGGCTGATATTTTTATACTAATGAAGTTTTCTGCAGGTGGCCATGCTCAGGTAGCACTAAATAAAAGGGGAGCAAATATCATAATTTCTAATAATATTTTATGCATGTGCTTCAGAATTTGCTAAATCCCCTTAAATAAATTAGGGCTAAAATCATAAAATAATAACTGCTACAAATGGACTACTTAGCCCTCATAATTAAGAGCATGGCCAAGGATGACTGTAATGATAACTTTTCATTTTTATATAAACTACTTGGGCTAATTAAAACTGCTTAGGATTTTTAATAATATTTTAGTCTAGATTTTTTTTTAATGCTTTTCATTAATGTAAATTATTTATAATATTGATGAGAGTTGTGAAAGTATATTTGAGTTGGGATATTCTTATCTAACTCGAATTCCAAAAGAAAAAGGCATCCTCAAAGGGGAGAGTCTTCTTTCATTTGAAAGATCAAGTTTGGATGGCTTTTAAATATAAAAAAAGGTAATAACCCCCTAAAGGGGGGAATTGCCTATTTATTTGGATATTCAAGCCACGAAAAATCTAAGGAGTCCAAGGAGGAGAGATCCAAGGAGTCTAAGGAGTAGAAATCCAAGACGAGCTGAAGACCCAATATCCCACTCAAAGTCATTTGTGTTAGTGATAGGCTTAGAAATCTAGGTTATTGGCAGTGTTGTCTGACCACTTTACTTTCTCCAAACCCTGAGTTGTAATTAAGGGTAGTTGGCCTATGAATATTTAGTAATTAATTTGTTTATTTTGTTGTATTTTATTTGTGATGTGTGCCTCTAGGGTTGCATGCTTTTCATAATTTATTGACAATATTACATGTCGCTTTTGTTTTAGTCTGAATTTCGTTAGGCTCTCTAAGGACTAAAAATATTTTTTTACTCATAACTAAAATTTAATATTTAAGGTTTAAATAATTTAGAAACCTAACGAATTAAGAAACTTCCTGAATCATCTGGGGTTACATACATAATGTTGCATTCTTCTTTCCTTGTTATAAGACTCCTCCCCGTCTGCGATTAAAGTCCAGATAATCTGGCATATGAGGATGACGTGCCGGACGTGGGGAGGCTCAATCTTTTCTAAAAATTATTTTATAACAAGCCTATTTTTAAAATCTAAAGCATGCATGATTTAGACTTTCAACTAGCATGCATTACACTAAAAACTTATTAAACTAAAATTTTAATTGCATTAGCTCTAGGAGCATTTACCCTATATAACTACAAGGTCAATTAAGAAATTCTCTAGACATTGGCCTTAACTTCCAAAAACTAAACCACCCACCCATCTTTCATAAATAACTATACAACATGGTTTTAAATCGATTAGGTGGTTAGCTGGCTCCCCAATCTAGGCTGAGGTAAGTTCAGGTTTTGCATTCATTAGTTAGGACATGGGTGTTAGTGTGTGTAGAACACTAAACCTAATTTAGATTTAGGATTCAAGGCTACTACATTCGGTCTCGTAGTATGCCTAAATAGTGGGTAAGTTCCATATTATTCAGGAACTATAAATCTTACTTATCTACATCACATGGATGATGCCACCTCCATCCTTCTCTCATGTATGTGTCGAGTGCTTGATTTATTTTCTCTAGTTTCTTCTCATTATCTTAGTCCCTTCGAATGCTATTATGAACCCCACATGTTGACTGATCCATTTAAGCACTTTTTTCCCTTTGAGTAGGACTTTTCAGTCTTTGCCCTTATACCAATCCCATTTTGAAGAGGATAATATATGATCCTTAATCGAGAGTTTTCTCAAGCTCTGGCCTAAGATGTAATAAACCACGGGGGCTTGCGCCCGTGGGAAACTGAAATCCACATATACTAATCCCTATCCGAGCTGATGTATTATGTGGGGGAAACTCGTGACTGTGATCAGGCCATATATATTATTACCCATCGAGGTGCGTAGGTGAGAGTCGCTATCCTCCATGGTTAAACATATGTAAGGTCTAATCTACCCTTCCATCAGCCCGTTTGTGAGGAGCGCGGAGGCCTGCGATCATCTCTTTCCCTCGGGGTAGGTGCGATCATATACCCCTCTGCAATCTTGCAAACATAACGGTGTCCTTTTAGAGGTCCACAGGTTTTTGGCGACTATGGTGGGACTAGTTTCTCTCTCCATCTTTGGATCATATATTATCTTTTCTTGTGTGTACTCAGGGATTGATACTCCTTAGATTAGGTCTATCCTACTCTTAGTTAGGGTTCATTCCTCTTAGCTAGGGTTTCTTCTTACTCTACTTCTTTCAACCTTGTAGGCTATTTCATCCCTTATCCATCTTTATCCATTCCTTTTTGATTTCTTGATTTCTATTCTAACTAATCTTTCAAAATTTCTTTTCTTGGCAGTAGTGCCATGTCTTCATTTGTACATTCCGTTACTTTCAGCTTTGGCTCTGACGTACGGGTGACTCTTCCTATGTTCTTACTTGCTAGTTCCCTTGTTGGAGGGATCACTTTTGGTTCCTTCACCGGCTTGGCATTCATCACCCTTGGTGGACCCACCCTTATTGAGTTTGCTATATTTACTCTTCCCTAGAGGAGAAGATGTACAGCCATGCGTCCCTTTGGACATCCAGTTGCTCTGTAGACAGCCCGGGCACCTGCTCATCCCGTTCACATTCCTGCGCAGCCAGTGCACTTTATGGTTAGGCGACCAGTGCCTAGACCACTCCATATTCACCCCGTTTATCTTTTGGTTAGGCAACCAGTTCCTACAGCACCTATTGTACAAGTTACTTTGGCCCCTCAGCGCCAACAGCCTGCTATTATTACCACTGTTGTTTTGGCAGAGGTTCCTCGAGTTCGGGTTCCCCGTCCCACTACCACTAGGAAGAGGGATGCCCAGACCGAGGCTCCTTCACCTTCTTCTTATCGAGTTTCCTTTGTTTCTTAGCTCTCTCACTCTGAGACTGTCGGGCAGACCCTAACCCTTTATATTGTTCTTGTTCTCCCTGCCACCCAGGCAGTAGGTTCAGATATTCCATCCACCTCTACCTCCGAGAAGGGCCAGGAGGAATAGAAATAGGAGACTTAATTTAGCTGCATATGAGGCAGATAGGCAGTAGATAGCAGAGGCAGTAGCTCACCAAGATTACATTCAGAGGAGAGTGGCTCCCAGGCAGCAGAGAACACGACTAGCTATAGTCGCACCTACTCCTGAGATAGTAGTTTAACCTGAGATAGAGGCAATCCAGGGAGGGCACTTCTCTCCACTAACAGACAGTGGGGATGAGGAGGATTTTTCCCATATTACGATGGCCCCTCCTGTCATCACTACTCTTCCCCGGGCTAGGGTCCCTAGGGATGCTGGTATTCGAGCCCTCTCTTAGAGGATTCAGAGCATCATCCGCCTAGCGCAGGGTAGAGGGCCTGTTAGTTGAGAGAGGTTACTCTGATAGATTTCTTAGGCTACTCTTGAGTTACATAGATAGATTGTAAGAAAGAAGTATAGGTGGCAGAGAGGATAACTACCTCGGTAGTTAGTTGATACAACTCCAGTTGTTAGACCGTTGGTAGTTACTCCTACTGTTGAATGACGCCCACATCGCCACGGATAGAGACAACAGTGAGAGCTTGCTCAGGCCTATATTAGTTTAGTTTTAGTAGCCCCTCAGCAGCCCGTTACCCATACGGAGCCCTATCGAGACAGTTCAACCAATTAAGGCAGTACAATTATAAGATACAGTTCAGCCAGTAGATACAATAGATCAGATGGATGTAGTAGTTTATTTCGAATCTGAGTTGGTCCCGAGGACTTGTGATGTGGAGGCAGTAGCTCCCCCTGATAGATCATCAGACCGAGTTGAGACATCTTTAGCTTCCGACCCCCATAGGATTACTTCTCCTATAAGTCCCTATATAGAGGCACTCTGCTAGGGCTTTTTAGAGGATGAATCACTCTAGGATGAGTTAGATGAGGACATACCAGTATACCGGGTCTGTGAGATTACACATTGGGGTCACTCGGACGAGCAAAGAAAGCCTGAAGATCAGGATGAGCAGGAAGACCCCGAGGCAGGAGGATCTCCGAGATCAGTAGCTATGGATGCCATAATCTTGCACTTACAGGCTCAGATGGCTGAGATGACTAAGATAACGGTAACGATGACTGCCCCATTGACAGTTTTGGGGGCTACACCCCAGATGAAGGGCGCAGGTACCCCTACCACTTCCAGAGATGAGCCAGTGGTATCGCTAGTAGTACTAGACTTTGTGAGAGTGGATAGAGTCCAGATGACAGTTCCTACAACACCTACAGTAGTCCAGAGTTAGCTAGCACAATTATCAGCTGGTCAGTATGATGATTGCAGTAGTTAGTAGAATATCCCTTAGTTTTGGGTGGAGTGGTCATTTTCACTCTCTTGCAAGATAAGAGGTATAATTAGATAGGCTGTATAGAGTTCAGAGGCAGTTGAGAGGAGGCCTTCTCAGGAAAAATTGATAGTTGCTTCTTCAATTTCTTTTCCAGCACCTATTTCTTTCTTTCTTTCTTCTGTTGTAGTGCCAGATGAGCATATTTCTTTTTCTACTTTTATATGTAATAAGAAATGTATGAAAAAGAAAAATATTGTAACTTCAGAGGGGAAGATGAGATCTTTTGCAATGCTAACGCTAAACTATTTTGTTCTCCTTTATATTAACGATTGTTCAATAATAAAAATGATGGTTTTGAGTTATTTTTTCTCTCTTGCTTCTTCTAGTTCAACTATAATCTCCCTATCTCATCCCTTGTGTAGAGTGATTTCTTTTTGAACTATAATCTATTTCAAATTGAAATTAGATTTAGAAGTGAAAATTTTCTTCATTATCTTGTAATTCTCCATCTCATAAATAACTTTAGCATGTTGGTGAATGTACTTCATAATTTTCTCAATCAAACTATTCATTCTTATCAATGGATCAGATCTGTTTTGTAGATCCTTCTTCCTTGCATGAGAGAAGTGAGTTTTTTTCTCTCGTATCTAGAAGATGATCTTACAATTGAGAAAAAATTTTCTTTTAGAAGTTTGGAAAGGAAGCCAGTTACAAAAGTGAAAAGATGCGCAAAGTGCGCAAAAAATTAAAGATGCACAAAGTGTATGAAATAATTAAAAATTGTACAAAGTGTACTAAAGTTAGGAAAGTGGCACAAAATGTGCCCAAAATTCATAAGTAAATGGCTTCTCTTTCTAGTAAATCTCTAAATCTCAGAAGATCCATAAATTCTTTTGATACTTGAGTTTATAAATTATGACTTTGGATTCATCATTATGCAATGATATCCTATCAGATATGGAAATAAATCTTCATACAAGAAAATTGAGAAAATTTAATTTATTTTTCTAATTTAAATATTTTTTTGAATTAGATTTAAATTCAAGTAAAAAATACTCATATAAGAGAGATAGAACGCTCTAGCTGGTATAGAGCTCGAGCTGAGTTAGAAAATTTAAACTGTTGCTCTTTCTGAGGATTGGATAAAGTTAATATAATAAACTCTTTTGGAGTATTTTCCCATTAGTCATTTTTGACTGGGTCCATATAATCAAAATATCCGTTATAGGTTTTAGCTTTCCCAGTTTCACTTGCCACCTCAAGTGTGGTATGGGATATCAAAACCAATGATTTAAGTCCATTTTCGAGAGATGATATTGGGTCCACACCCACTTATATTAGTCAGATAGGGTGATGGTGATCCACTATTTATATATGAATTTCTTCCTTCTATCAGTCATGCTCTGATAGTTAAAGCCCCTAGTCCATTCATATGAGTTGAATGTGATCGGGGATGTCAAAGTCATTAGTTTAGACCGTTTGAAGATGGGATACTGAGTCCATACCATCCTTTGTTAGTCAGGAGTGGTAGTGTTGATCCTCTATCCTGACTTTGATTATATTTGGATATCAAACTTGCTATGGTTATGCTCCCCAATTCATTCATATGAGTTGAATGTCGTCTGGGTTATCAAAATTGATTGTTCACTTCCTTACAAGATCTTGTGTGATTTTCTCTCTCCCTAGTTTTATTCATGTGGCGGGCATGGCCTGGGTTATCAAAGCCAACCATAATTCCCTCCATTTGTATTCCAATCATTAGAGGATATGGTAAATGTCCCCTCTACTATGAGTTATCTTTGACAGTATGAGATAATCTAAATTTATGATTGTGAACACATAAAAAAAATACATACGATAAAAAAAGAGGGAAGCACTTAGTAGAGAAAAATCGATTTCCCTTATCACATGAGGAACCCGGAAACACTCTCTGAGAGCACAAATTCCCCAACGTTCTTCTTTCCTCTCCATTGAAGCACCTGGATGTTTTCTTCAAGGATGAATGTATACCTATTTGGTTATGAGCTTTTATAATTTTAAGTGTCTTTGTCAGTGATGTGATATATCATATCTTGGATGTCAACATTACTTCCTTGTGGGTTTAGATTTTTTTGACGAAAGATCAACCCTCTTTTCCACTCTTTTGGCAACCCACTCTCCCATTCATACATTGCTCTAAGCTGCTAGAGTACTCCTATGGATGTGCTAGGGTTGCTTTCACTCCTCACAGGGTCCTACCCAGTTAGGGTAGGAGTTGCCATTGTGACCTTTTGGGTGATCATTGATCTTACTCATGATTACTATACTCGATGGCAGATGTGTTCCCTTGTAAACTCGAGGTGTTTCATTGGTTGTGATGTAGTACATATTATCTCAAATATTAGCATCACATCCTTAGGAGCTTTAATTTTCTTGGAAAATATCGACTCCTTAGTTTCTCTACCGACCTACTACACCATTCGTACCTTACTCTTAGCTGTTCGAGTAGTCCTATGAATGTAGTAGTATTGCTTCTACTACTCACAGGGTCCTAACAGGTTAGGGTAGGTGTTACTACTGTGACCCTCTGATGTTATCAATCTATTCATAATTACTATCCTCAGGTAGTGAGTGTGCCCCCTTACTACCTAGAGTTGTCTTCCTAGTAGTGATGTAGTATATCTTATCTTAGAGGTTAGCATTACTGCTTTGAGAACTTTGATTTTCTAGCAGAAAATCAATTTTCTTACTCCTTTTCGTGACATATCCTACCATTCATACACTAGGCTCAGTCGCCATAATAGTCTTATGAATGTGTTGAGGTCACTCCCACTTTCACTCCTTACAAGGTCCTACTTGATTATGGTAGGTGTTACCACTATGACCCTCTGATGTCTACTATTCATAGTTATTACCCTGGATGGTGAGTGTGTCCCTTCGCTACTAAGAGTTACTTCCCTAGTTGTGATGTGGTACATCCTTGTTCTGGATGTTAGCATTGTCACTTTGAGATCTTTTGATTTTCCTTGCAGAAGGGCATGTCCCTTCCTTCCTTTAGTGATCTATTCTAGGTCACTTTCTCTTCCCACAGGGTCCCACTAGTTTTTATGGGTTTTACCACTGTGAGTTTTAGATCCTATTCAGGATTGTTGTCACCCGTAGCGAGTGTGCTCCTTATTACTTCAGCCTTTTTTCTTCTAGTAGGTGATTTATGGCGTCAGGCCTCAGATGATGCCATCACCTCCTTCTTGAGTTTTGATTTTCTTTAAAAGAAAATCAGCTCTTCAGTTTCTTCTACCACTTGTGTTCCCATTGAGGCCTAACTCCTAGCTACCGGAGAGGTCTTTTGGATGTGTTAATTTTTGTCTCTACTTCCTACATGGTCCCCATCAGTTAGTGCATGTTTACCACTATAGCTTCTTTGATGATTGTGTTTACTAGGCTTAGCCTATTTTTCATAGTAGAGGTGCCCCTCGCTACTCCAATTCCTACTTACTTGGGGTGAGACTGCCCCTTACACACTTTGCTGAGGATGCATCTCTTCCTTTTGTCTTATGACGCATCATCTTGATGTCTTCCTCTCCTTTTATGTATGGTTAGGGTTCCCTAAGAGATCTTGGCGGCATCTGGATACTCATGGCCATGATGATTTTTCCTCTACCATATAGTTACCAAAACGTTAGATTGGGATTTCTTAGATAACTCTACCCTTGGAATTATTATACCTACTTTTCTCCCTCACCATCCCTACATAGATCCGTGTCAGGTAGATGTTGAGATGACTTTCATTATTTACCTTGCTATTCCGATACTGATAGACAGATAGTTGGTTTTACTTACCTGGCGAGAGAGCTTAACAGAGCCTTTGGAAGGCATTCCTAACACCATCATTTCCCTTTCTGATTGTCCTGTTGTGATTCGGCAGGTATAAGATCCTGACTCTTTATTCACTCAGTTGAAATAATCGAGTGAGTATTGAGCCCTTCCTCATTTGCGAGATCGAGATGGTTGCAAAGATGTTAAAGCTTTTTCAGTTGATAGAGCCCGATAGAGTCCCTGGGAGGCATTCCTCACAACCCATTTACTTCGGATGTCATGTTAAAAACTAGACAGGCTTTCATTTCATGGCTTATTCACTTTTGCTGAGGTCAAGTAGAAGTAGTGAGTCACCCCAATCCACTGTTTCGAAAAGATCAAGAGGAGACAAGATCCTTTCACCTTCTACCCCACTATCTTGATACGATCAGACTAATAATTGGTTTTACTTTTCGGTTGAGAGATCCGGATAGAGTCCCTGGGAGGCATTCCTCACCACCCCTTTACTTCGGATGTCCTGTTATAGACTAGGCAGGCTTCATTTCATTGCTTATTCACTTTTGCTGAGGACAGGTATAAGTGTTGAGTCACCCCAATCCACCGTTCCGAAAGAATCAGGAGGAGATGAATCCTTTCACCTTCTTCCCTACTATCTTGATATAGTTAGACTGGTATTTGGTTTTACTTTTTCAATTGAGAGAGCCCGATAGAGTCCCTGGGAGGCATTACTCACCACCCCTTTACTTCGGATGTCCTATTAAAGACTAGGCAAGGTTCCATTTTGTGGCTTATTTACTTTTGCTGAGGTTAGGTAGAAGTGTTAAGTCACCCCAATCCACTATTCTGAAATGATCAGGAGGAGACGGGATCCTTTCAACTTCTACCCCGCTGTCCTGATACCGTCAGACTAGTAGTTGATTTTACTTTTTCGGTTGAGAGAGCCCGAGAGAGTCCCTGGGAGAGGCATTTCTCACCACCCCTTTAGTTTGGATGTCCTGTTAAAGACTAGTCAGGCTTCCAATTTCGTGGCTTATTCACTTTTGCTGAGGTCAGGCATAAGTGTTGAGTCACCCCAATCCACTGTTCTGAAAGGACTAGGAGGAGACATGATCCTTTTCTCCTTCTGTCTTGTCGTTTTGATATGGTCGGGTAGATAGTTGGATTTATTTATCTGATTGAGAGAGCCCAACTAGGGGTGTAAGTGAGCCGAGCCGGCTCGTGAGCCTGCTCGAACTCGACTTGTTAACAAGCTCGCGAGCCGAGCTTATTGAGCTTCGAGCTCGAGCTCGAGCCTACAATTGAGCTCGTATGGTAAACGAGCTCGAGTTCGAGCTCAACCCGACTCGACTCGAAAGCTTATCAAGCTACTTGATTTGTGACTTCTTTATTTACTATTTCAATATGGTCAGACAAATATTGAGTCACCCCAATCCACTGTTTCAAAAGGATCAGGAGGATATGGAATTCTTTCACCTTCTATCTTACTAATCGACACGATCAAGCAGATAGTTGATTTCACTTTACCTAGTTTAGAGAGCCTGACAGAGCCCCTGGGAGGCATTCCTCACTACTTTTTTCACCTTCTATTATACTATTTTGATACGGTTAGGCAGATAGTCAGTTTACTTTTACTACCTTACTTTTGATTCTCACTTCGGCTCTGCCCTCGCTATAGGGTAAGGCAAGGAGAGAAACCCTCCATACTGTTTCACCCTCATGGTGACCTTTACCCTTTTATTCTTCCCTTGGATCTACTCCTGCTATAGGGTAAGGCTAGGGGGGAACTCCCTTACTTTTTCACTCTTGTGGTGATCTCTACCACGGTTCTTTCCTTGACTCTACCCTTATTATATGGTAAGGCTAGGAGGAGATCCCACTACTTGTTCACCATTTGGTGACCTCTTACTTGTGTACTGCTGCTCGTCGCTCTCTCCTAGGTTCTACCCTTGCTATAGGGTAAGGCCAGAAGAAGAGCTCCTCAATTTCTTCCACCTCGTTGGTGACTTCTACTTGTGTTCTTGGCTCTACACTTTACTTGTCACATTCAATCAACACCAACATAAGTGGTTCACTAGTTTGTTCGCCACTCCTGTTGGGGGTCCATTTATTGACCTTATTTTTTCCCAGACCTCGGTCAAAGAATTGACATAGTCAAATTTGACCAGGCTAGACCCCAGGACCCTTTCCAATGGGTTAAGCGAGTCAAGCCAAGTCTCTAGAGCCAAGACTTAGGTCCTGGGTCAACCTAGTTGACCAGGTCAACCTGGGTTGACCTAGATTGACCCAAGCCACTTTTATTTAATCTCAAATCAATTTCAAAGCCTTATTGGCTCAATCTATCCCCTCCACTCGACTCAGAGGGTCAGACCAACTCTATTGAGCTCAGACCTAAGTCCTGGGTCAACCTGGTTGACCAGGTCAACCCAGGTTGACCCAATTAGCTTGCATGGGTCATTTAAACTCTAAATCAAATTTAATCCTTCCCTAGACCCAAGTTTTTCATTCCTTGAGTCTAGTTGACTGATTTGACCAAGTCAAATATGGGCTTGGTCAACCATAGCTCTTAATGGATCAAATTGACCTATTTAACTCAATTTAAGACCCATTAATGCATTTAATTCATTCCAGACCCTCTCCAATTCAAACCACGACCTAAATAGCTTGGTTTCCCTCCTAATTGACTGGTGATTCGATCCTAGCCATCCACCCTAGGTTTAGGGGTTTAAATAGAAGAATTTAGGTTGTTTTGTGGATCTTTTCTTGATTGGTCTCGACTTAGACATCCAGAGCTCTGAGATTTGGTGTGAGAGTTTCCACGACCTTCCCCTACCTCTTCCAACTCAATCTCGACGGTTCCAAGCCATCGTCGGTGAGATATCCGGCAACCCAAAGGCAAACAACTTCCAAGGCATTTTATAATCAAACCACAGCATTTGGGGTCTCAATTTATTCTATAAAAAGGAGCGTGAACAGTCTACAAGGGCAACAAGCCAACATACGGGTCAAACCGTCAAAAAAATTGAGGTGAAATCCCTAAACCTAGCTTAGGAAACTTAGATCTAAATAGCTTTTCAATAAGCTCTTTTTAGACCTCACCAAGTATCCCCCATGAATTATCTTCATTCATAGAACTTATTTTTAAAATTTCATTCAAATTGGTGCTCTCGATTGAGAGAACGAACTCAAAATTGGTTTCTAGGTCTCGGTTTATGTAGCCCATCTTTGCATAAATCGTACACCGTTGATCTTCAGATCAACAGTCTTAATCCTGTCAAATCGTGGTGGGTTGGCAACCGTGTATGCTCTTCATTCATTCAGATCTCCGTCTGATGAGATCATAATCGTTGAATCCCAACCGCGGAGGATCAAACGGCCACGGGAGCTAGTTGACGTGGCTAAGTGGAGACAGCCACCGCAATCATGCCGTGATGATGGCGCCAATTATTGCTGGCGGTGCAATCATTGGCCACAGAATGCGGATCCTATGGATGTGCGCCACATGGAGACTCAGTTGCCAAAGTTATTTTAATTTAAAATTGTTTTAAATTTATTTTTAAATATATTTTAAATGAGGAAACTTTAAAAAATCATAAAAAATTCATTTTTGATCCAAAAATTGCGTATAATACATCGAATTGCTCATATTTTTATTTTTTTTAATTTAAAATTAGATATATATTTTAAGTTATTTTAAAAATAGTAAAACACATATTTTTAAATATATTATTACTTTATTTTTAATAATAATAATTATTATATTATCATTATCATTATTTAAATTATGTTTATCTTATATAATATTATTTTTAAAACTATTTTGTTGCTGTTTGTGTTACTTTTATGTATTATTATTTTAAAACATATTTTATATTATTTTATTATTAATATAATTATTATTATTATTATTATTTATTAAGTTAAAATTATTTGAGAAACTTTAAAATTTTTTATTTTAATTTATTTTAATATTTATTTTCAATTAATTATTTTTAAATTATTTTTGAAACCCCTTAATTACTTTAAACTTTAAAAAATTAGACATCTTTTTTCGTTTTAAAATTCAGATTTTAGCGTGTAATGCTCTCGTTCTTTTTCAAAGATCATGTACTTCATTTAAAAATTTTTTAGATATGAAATCTAATTTTTTATACTATATTTTATGTAATTATTTAATTAGTTGATTACTATTCATTATTTAAATAATTATTATAATAGTTTAATTTAAATTAAAATTTTTTTAAATAGTTTTGAAACCTCATTAGGGCAGCCTATGAATTTCCCCTATATATATTTATTACAAATTGATTTATTTTTATTTACATTATTTTTCAAAATTTATATATTTATAAGTATTTTAAATTATTTTAAAATTACTTATATTGTTAAATCCTAATTTTGGGAGATCCACTCCATGAAATTTTAAACATATATTCTTCATGTGAATAATAATCATGGGGGAGTGAAACAGTGAATGATTGAGTCCCAATCATTCACTAATCACTTTGCTAAGTGCACTTACTTTTCTTTTATCGTACTTTGCATGTGTAGAATGTATGAGCACTTAATTTAGGCTCTCTTAGATCTTAGGATATAGTGTGTTTACTACTTTTGTGTATTCCATGCATTTTTACCTCAAGGATTAGTCTAAAATTTTATTTTGAATCCATATAACATAGTGACACCCTAAGAATAAAAATTAAGAACCCGTCAAGTGAACTTAAAAAAATTCTAGGAGTTAGGAAAAATCACTGATTGACATGAAAACTTTAACATTTAAACTTAGTGACATCTTGAACATCCCAGAATTTTCTAGAAATTTTTAGGACTTTTTTAGACCCCTTAATTAACCAATCATAATTTACCCATTAAATAGTACCAAATACCTTCAGAAAATTCTAATAAATCCATTTATACTCAAAAAATTTTCTATAATACCTCAAATTGTTAAGAATTTTTTCCTTAACCTTAAATAAATAGGAACCCTTAGGTTGACCTTAATCTGATCCTTAATTCAACTCTAATTGAAAATTACCATTTTTTCCCTTTTTAGATAATTAAAAATTATTAAAATTCCAATTTTTTTCCAAACACTTGGGAACAACCTTTTAGGTCCTTTCGGACCTTTGTGAGTGATTCCAATCAGTTTGGAGCTTATTTGGATCAAAACCATAAAATTATCCTTAATTAAGCAGCTTTAATAATTCGTTAATTGCCCAAAACTTTGAAAATTCATAACTTTGCATATGAAACTCCAAACCCAGCAAAATTAAATCCTAACCACTCACCATAAGGTCTAGTATTTACCTAAAATATTAGGAACCCCAAACCTAGCCTATTTTCTATAGTGACCTTTCAGATCCCCGCCTAGTACCTAGGAGGAGCTGGGACTTGCCAAAATTAGGTAATATAATTTAAATTTCAAATATCACTATCCTAAGTATTAATAAGGGATTAACAAACTAAATTAACTAAAATGGACTCTAATTCACTAATATTCAAACTTTAATTAAAATATCCTTTTTTGTCCTTTAACAAATTCTAACCTTAGGCAACTTAAACTAATCACCCTACATAGGACCTATCCAAAACCATACAAGCCTTACACAGATATAGAATTGTTTGCTAGGGCACCACTTCTAAACTTAGGCTAGGCCGGTGTTTACTTTTCTGATGTGTGCCGGGCTTTCCAAGATTTTGTTGCATGTTGTGAAAATTGATGTGTTTGCTTACTTTTACTGCACTCTGTGGATTGATATGATGGGCGATAGATTACCCATAGGTTAGGGCTGATATTTCTATACTAATGAAGTTTTCTGTAGGTCTCCATGCTCATGTAGCACTAAATAAAAGGGGTGCAAATGTCATTATTTTTAATAATATTTTGTGTAGGTGCTTTAGAATTTGCTCAACCCCCCTAAATAAATGAGTGCTAAAATTATAAAATAATAACTGCTACAGGTGGACTTCTTAGGCCTCATAATTAAGAGCATGGCCAAGGATGGCTGTAATGATTACTTTTCATTTTTATATAAACTACTTGGGTTGATTAAAACTACTTAGGTTTTTTATTAGGATAACCTTGCAGGATTGTCTAAATTTTTTTTACTGCTTTTCATTAATGTAAATTATTTGTAATATTGGTGAGAGTTATGAAATTGTCTTTGATTTGGGATATTCTTATATAATTCGAATTCTAAAAGAAGAAGGCATCTTCAAAGGAGAGAGTCTTCTTCCATTATGAAGATCAAGTTTGGATGGCTTTAAGATATCCAAAGAGAAAAGGTAATACCCTCCCTAAGGAGGGAATTGCCTCTTTATTTGGATATTCAATCCACGACAAATCCAAGGAGTCCAATGAGGAGAGATCCATGGAGTCCAAGGAGGAGAAATCCAAGAAGAGAAGACTGAAGAGCTGAAGACCCAATATCCCACTCAAAGTCATTTAAGTCAGTCACAGGCTTAGAAATCTGGGTTATTGGCAGTGGTGCCAGGCCACTTTACTTTCTTTAGACCCTGGGTTATAATTAAGGGTAGTTGGCCTAGGGACATTTATTAATTAGTTTATTTATTTTTATGTATTTTATTTGTCATGTGTGCCTCTAGGTTTGCCTGCTTTTCATAGTTTGTTGGCGATATTTCATGCCGCTTTTATTTTAGCCTGGATTTCATTAGGCTCTCTAAGGGCTAAAAATCTTTTTTTACTCATAACTAAAATTTAATATTTAAGATTTAAATAATTTAGAAACCTAACGAACTAGGAAACTGCCGGAATCATCCGAGGTCGCATGCATAATATTACATTCTTATTTTCTTGTTATAAGACACCGTCCCCGCCTGCGGGTAGAGTCCTGATAATCTGGCCTATGAGGAAGACATGCCAGACTTAAGGAGGCCCAATCTTTTCTAATTTTTTTTTATAATAAGCTAATTTTTAAAATCTAAAGCATACTTGATTTAGACTTTCAACTAGCATGCATTGCATCAGAAACTCATTAAATTAAGATTTTAATTGCATTAGCTTTAGGAGAATTTATCCTATATAAATACAAGGCCAATTAGGAAATTCTTTAGATATTTGTTTTAACTTCAAAAAACTAAACCACCCACCCATGTTTCATAAATAACTGGACAACATGGTTTTAAATTGATTAGGTGGTTAGTTGGCTCCCTAATTCAGGCTGGGGTAAGTCCAAGTTTTGCGTTGCATTAGTTAGGACATGGGTGTTAGTGTGCGTAGAACACTAAACCCAATTTAGATTTAGGATTCAAGGCTACTACATTTGGTCTCGTAGTATGCCTAAATAGTGGATACGTTCCCTATTCTTCAGGGACTTTAAATCTTACTTATCTGCGTCATATGGATGATGCCACCTCCATCATTCTCTCACATATATGTCGATTGCTTGATTTATTTTCTCCAATTTCTTCTCACTATCTTAGTCCCTTCGAATGCTGTTATGAACCCCACATGTTGACTGATCCATTTAAGCACTTTTTTCCCTTTGAGTAGGACTTCTTAGCCTTCGCCCTTGTGCCAATCCCATTTTGGAGAGGATAATGTTTGATCCTTAATCGAGAGTTTTCTCAGGCTTCGGCCTGAGATGTAATTAACTATTGGAGCTCGCGCCCGTGGGAAACTGAATTCCACATCTACTAAACCCCATACGAGCTGATGTATCGGGTGGGGGAAACCGGTGACTACGATCAGGCCATACATATTATTATCCATCAAGGTGCGTAGGCGTGAGTCACTATCCTCCATGGTTAATCATATGTAGGGTCTAATTTTCCCTTCCATCAATCCGTTTGCGAGGAGCATGGAGGCCCGCGTTCGTCTCTATCCCTCGGGGTTGGTGCGGTCATATACCCCTCTGCAATCCTGTAGTCGTAGCGGTGTCCTTTCGGAGGTCCACATGGAGATCATACTATCTGATTACTTATGATCAAAATTTTTCATCAAGAATATATAGTCAAAGGTCAAAGCATATTGTATGATCAGTGTTCATCATGTATAATACGATTAAAATTGATTATCCCAAAGAATAATTTGTGCAACTAGTTGGCCAAATGGATCATATAGAATAATGAATCACTCATACAACATAATTAGTGATAATTATTCATCATAAATAATTAGTGCAATGACTATTGGGCTATAACGATCCAATATGATGTATAACATACAATATGATGAGTATATTGTATAATATGATGCGAATAAAAACTAATGATTGCGTATGATGATCTGGAAAAATTTATATATATAACTACACCCAAAATATAACCACAAATAAAAAAGATAAAAATATTGAAAATAAATATGAAATAATATTAAAAGCACATTAACATTTAACATGCTAAACCTGTATGGAAAAAACAAAAACATATAATTATGCACAAAACTAAAAAATAAACAAACAAACAATAACAACAATAACAACATACAAAGAACATAACTACTTATGAAAATAAACCAATTTTCTAAGCACTTATGTTAATGACACCAAGTCTAGTCCTGAGTGTGCTAAATGTATCATAGTGCAGGGGTTTGGTGAAAATATAAGCCAATTAATTTTTAGTATTCACATGTAGTAATTCTACATCACCATTGGATACATGATTCCTATTGATGCAGTATCTAATATTTATATGTTTAGTACAATAATGTTGAATGAGATTTTTTGAGATATAAATTAGTCTAATTGTCGCACATAATAAGAATTGTTATAATGAGGAGTCAAAATATAACATCTATTGCTTAAGCCAAAGAACTTGGAAAACAAGTTTCTTAAAGAACCATACTTTTCTTCCTATGGTGGATAGGTTATGATGTTTTGCTTCCTACTAGACTAGGAAACTAAAGATTGTTCTATAAATTGACAAGTTTATAATGTGGTCTTCCTATCTACTCTACACCTAAAAAAATCCAATTATGAATATCCAACTATGTTAAATGTAAAACTATTCCAAGGATACTAGATACCTAAGTTTTGTTTGCCAATGATATATCTTAAAATTCTTTTAACTGTGGTCATTTAAGATTCCTTAGGCTCAGCCTAAAACCTAGCACATAAATAAACTCTGAACATAATATTAGGCCTACTAGTGACCATGTGGAGTAAGGAGCCTATAATCCCTCTATATTATTTTTATTAACAAATTTATCATCTAACTATTTATTTAGCTAGTCACGGTCATCAGTGTATTTATGCTTTAGAACATTTCATATCAATTTTTTTTTTCAAATTTTCTTGATGTGTTTGTTTGGCTTAGGAAAGTACCATCTTCTACCTACTTAACATTAAACCCTAGAAAATAAGTTAACTCACTTATCATGCTTATCTCAAATTCACTACTTATAGTAGCAAAAAATGAATTACATAATTCCATTTGAAAATCCAAAGAGAATATCATAAACATACATTTATACTATGAGCATATCTTCTCCAACTTTCTTAAAGAATAATGTGGTTTCTACACTATCCTTAACAAATAATTTCTCTAATAAAAGGTTGCTAAGTACATTGTACCATTCCCTAAGATCTTTCTTAAGGCCATAAAATAATTTCTTAACCTTATATACATGATTAGGAAAAGTTGATTTTTTTAAAACCTAGGGGTTGTTCTACATAGACATCATCTTAACAACTCAATTTAAAAAAGTACTTTTAAAATTCTTTTGATATAATTTAAATCCTCTAAAATATCCAAATGCTAACAACACTCTTATTGCCTCTAACCTAGCTACAGCGGCAAAGGTTTCTTCAAAATCACTTCCTTTCATTTTGGTTGTACCCCTTAGCTATTAACTAAATTTATTTTAAACTACTGATCCATAGTCTTTTAATTTATTATTAAATGCCTATTTTGTCCCAACTACGCTATGATTAGAGAGTCTTTTACTAATTCTCATACATCATTTCTAATAAATTAATTAAGCTTTTCTTACATTGCTAAATTCCAAAATCCATCAGTTAAAGCTTGATCTATACTAGTGCGTTCGCTCATTAAAATAAATGTTGTGTGGATAACCTCCTTTCTAACACCTTGCCTAGTCTTAACCCTATAGATGTATCTTCTAAGATGATCTCTCTATGGTGACTAGTTGAGTATCTATATTCTCTAAGAAAAGGATTCTAAGCTTTTTCTCTATTTTTTAGATCAACATTCTCTATTCCACGGGTTATTTCAACTTCACCATCATCATCATCTATCATAGTCTTAGTGATTTTATTTGATTCATCAAATACCACATGGTAGATTCCTCCACCATTAAGGTTTTTTTAATTAAATGTTCTATAAATATTTTCTACTAAAGAATACCCTAAAAATACCACTTCATCTACCTTAACATCAAACTTTGCTAAATGAAAATTTCCATTAATAAGAAAAAAACATTTAAACATAAAAATAAATAAAAGATATAGATTTGGTGTTTTCCCTTTAGTAATTCATAGGGTGTTTTATTTAATTTGGATCTAATGTTCATTCAATTTATTACATAGCAGGCAATATTAATAGCCTTTGCTCAAAAATATTTTAGTAAACTATATTCCTCTAACATTGCTCTAGCCACTTCTACCAATATTCTATTTTTTTCATTAACCCACTCCATTCTATTATGGTATCCCATATTTTTGACAAAAAAAATCAAATTTGTCATTTTTGAACTCACCTCTATGATAACTATGAATGGTTGAGATTACACAACTTATTTTTCATTAAATCTAAAAATAAGGTCATAAACTCTACAAAATATTGACCTTTTATTTGCTAAGATTTTGACCTTGGTGAACCTAGAGTAATCATCCATAATTACAAATCCAAATATCTTACCACCTAGACTAGTTATATTAATGAGTCCAAATAAGGCCATGTGAATGCTTTTAAATGGTCTAGTGGTTACAATATCTTTAATTGAGTGAAAAGATGACCTAGTATGCTTCCTTAATTGACAAGCATCATATAAATGATCTTTAGTGAATTCTAATTTAGGGATGTCTCTAACCAAATCTAACTGAGTAATTTTCTTTAGTGTTTTCATACTTGCATTATTGCAAAGCTAGATTCAGGGATTATAATTTTGATGATAGCAAATAATTCTAGTATTTTCTATTTTTCTACTATTGCCCTTCTTACAATGTTTCAGGTCTACAAGGTCAATTGTAAATCAAGCCAGGTCAAGTAGACTAGGACTGAGTTAGTCTATAAGTATAATTCCAGTATTATTACTTTTTCTTGAGTCAAATGTAATAATGTGGTTCCTTATACTAAGTAACCTTGCACATACACACTCAAGGGAAGAAGTTATATGTGTTTTAGAGTTTTTTATTTTTGATCATATCATCCGAGACGAACTAAAATCATCCTGGATGATCTGGTAAAAATAGAAACCCTAATTAGGGCTCCTATGGTAAGAAAACTGAATTAAGAAAATCATCCTGGATGATATTTGCATTGTCTTGGATAATAGGCTCAAATAAAAAAGAATCATTTGCCAAACTCTTTTAGGTATGATATTATTTTTGGTAATCGTACAAGATGGTCCCATATCATTATGGATGATTCATTACAATATGCATAAATTAGTCAGGTAATTAAAAAAAGTAATTAAGATTTGATTGATCGATCATATCATCCTAAATGATTACTAGATCATCCTGGACGATCAGTTAGAAAAACCTTAGTCTTCTTCAGGATCACCTGGATGACTCGAACAATATGCCGAATGATTAGTTGAAATTATCCATCATTTAGGTGTATCACTTGGATAACCATAATGATTTGTCATATGAAAATCCCTGACTTTGAACTAATTATACTGGACAATTCAAGAATCGTCGAGGATGATAACTTATATTTCTTCATCATTCAATATATATCCTATGGATGGACAAAATGATGTGTTGGATGATATGCATGATTTTGAACTAATCGTACAAGATGATGTTCACATCATCTTGAATGATCTGAATAAATAAGGCTTCTAATTATCCAACCCTCCCAGATCGTCCTAGCCAAAAGGGCTGAAAATACATTGATCGTACAAGATGATCTATCGATCGTCCTGGATGATCTTTGACGACATGTTGCAAATTAGGAAAAAAATTAAGCCCTTCTTTATAAGATCTCTTATTTATTCAAGATGAATTCTTTTGCTGCTGTCCTGACCTGAGAGAGCTAAGTGAAGGCGAGGGAGAGCTTGGGAGAGAGGGAGGGAGAGAGAGAGAGAGAGAGAGAGAGAGGATTTTATGAGGGAAAGTTTATGAGGGGTTCACAAAGGTTCCTCAAATAAAAGACCTGAGTCATCTTCTCCAATCATCATCTCTGGTTCCTTAGAGGATCTAGAGAGACCTTCTTTAACAATCAATCAAGGTTCTTTACCTGCTTCAGGAAGAAGCAAAAGGAGGTCAGGTTCTATGTCGTATCGGGGTCGGTGGAAAGGAGTTTGTACAGGCTTCTCCACCTTATTGTGGGAGCGAAATGAGAGTCATTATGTGTTAGTGCAATACCCAGAGGAGAGGCTCTAGGGAGTGGATATAGGTCAATTTGATCGAATAACTATAAAATCTAGTGTATTCTTTCTATGTTACTTCCACACTTTAATTTTCACACTTTATTTTCTTGTGGATGATTGTATGGTTTAATGTTTTAAAATATTTCAAAAAGATCATATTATTTATTTAGGGATTTTTAAAACTACCAATTAACCTCTCTCTCGGTTAGCCACAGGCTAGTTCATAAGGGTTTAACAACCTAAACAAACTTTCAAGTTGTATCAGAGCGGTATTTATAAAATCTAATTTTTGAAAACTTTTGAATTTTGATTAGTGTCTAACTTTGGTTACCAAAATACTGCGGAAGGGTATTCAATTACCTGACAACCATTATTTGATAATATACATTTAAATTTTTGGAAAACACGTATGTCCACATTTTTATAATCTATAAATTATCATATGTGGATGCTTATTAAAGTTGGATATTCTGCACCAATGCATGAAATCAATGGCATTAAAACTAAACTTCCATTTACTGAATGGAGTTTTAATGATAGGGATCTAGCAAAACTTTATGCTAAATGTTTAATCTATTTTTTCTATGCACTAAAATCTTAAGACTACAAGCGTATCTCAACTTTTGCTACT
The DNA here is from genome assembly GCF_001605985.2 of Dendrobium catenatum. Classification (NCBI taxonomy): domain Eukaryota; kingdom Viridiplantae; phylum Streptophyta; class Magnoliopsida; order Asparagales; family Orchidaceae; genus Dendrobium; species Dendrobium catenatum. The sequence continues at coordinate 1,350,459 of NW_021319800.1, read as the reverse complement.
GGTAAAGAAATCTGGGATAGATTTTATATTACTTATGAAGGCATAAGTGAAGTTAAGTAATCTAGGTTGAATATTTTACATTATGACTATGAACTCTTTTGCATGAAACCTATGGAGTTAATATCTAAAATGTATACTAGGTTTACATAAATTATCACCTCCCTGCATGCCTTAGGAAGAGAGCTCACTAACTACAAGAAAGTTAATAAAATTTTGAGATGTTTACCTTCTTTCTTTGATGGTAAGATAACTACTATTACTGAATCTAAGGATTTGAATACTTATTCTATTAATAATTTACTTGGATCACTCATTACTTACGAGTAATTAAGGTGTGAATCAAAGACAACTTGATGCAGGTGAAAAAAGAAGGAGAAAATGTGGCATTGAAGGCTAATGATATGGATATTAATTCTTCTAGCTTTGAACGTGATGATATTTCATTAATCACTAGGCAACTCAAAAGCTTTCTAAGGAAGAAACAAAAGCACCATTATAATTGGAACAAAGGTAAGAGTAGCAAGAATTCTAAAGGTTCTTTTAATATTAATTGCTTTAAATGCAAGAAACCAGAACATATAAAAGTTAATTGTCTTACACTTAAGGCTCACCCAAGAAAGGAGAAGGGTGAGGAGAAACCTAATTTTAGGAAGTCTATATTTTTCATTTTATTGAGTCTAAGAGAGTATGATTATAATTGAGTAATTGTGTCCACACACACACAAGGGGTGAGATTAAAACTTGAATTTTTAAAACTATTGTACAATATCTAATCATACGGAATGATCTGATTAGTTATTTTTCATGACGAGCAGTATAATGAACAGAAATGAAAATTTTTTTATGTATAGATTGTACTTTAATAACCTAGTTCGTTCATACCTTCTAGAGTACGAAATGCATGGGTCCTTGTTCGCTCAAAAATATTTTTTTTCTAAGTATGGATCATACTGTATGAACCTAGTTTGTACATGCCTTCCAGATTATGAAATGGATGGGTCCTTGTTTGCTTTTTAAGTATGGATCATACGGGATGATCACAGTTTGTACATGCTTTCATGAGCACGGTATTGATGGGTCCGTTCTCACTCAAAAATATTTCTTTTTAGTATGGATCGTACTGTACGAACCCAGTTCATACATGCATTCCAGAGTACAAAATTGTGAGGTCCCATTTCATCCCGATATTTCATTCAGAAGAATTTGAAACTTTTTTATAATTGATCGTACTGGACGATGATGTCATCGTACGTACGCCATCCAGAGTACGAAATATTTGGGTTCTTTTTCATACAGATGAATTTTGAAAATTTTCTAACTATTCATCCCAAATAAACTTGGTTCATACCGGATTATGATCAGGTATGAAATAATTTCATACCGATTCACAATAGGTTCAAACACAATAGTATGTGAGCTATTCATATATATGAAATTCGATCATACTGTATGATTGTGTACATTCAAAATTATAAAATTCAATTTTATGGACGTTCTTTTGTGTATTTTGTATAAAAGATCCACTAAAAACTGACGTTAAAAATATTATCTTCATGAATTTTTAAGGGCAATTGAAAGAAAGAGAGAGTGTGAGAGAGATTTCTTGCAAGTGAAGTGTGAAGGGTTCACAAGATTACTCAAAGGTAAGGATCTATGTGTGATTTATATTTTTCACTCTTCCTCTTATCTTTCTAGAATACTCGTGAGAAGATCTTTAAAGAAGATCTGAATCTATGCTGACACTTGGAGGGTGTGAAAGGATGATAGTTTTATGTTGATACTTGGAGGGTATGAAAGGATGACGGTTCTCTACCAACACTTGGAGAGTGTGAAAGGATGATGGTTATCTACTGATACTTTAAGAGTGTGAACAGCCCACAGTTCTCTGCCAATACTTGGAGAGTGTGAAAGGATGACGGTTCTCTGCTGTAGTGAGGATTGGTGGAAGAGAGTTTTGTAAAGTCTTCTCCTCCTTGTTGTGGGGGCCAAAAGGAGAGTCACTTTTGGTAATAGTGCAATACGTAAAGAGGGAGCCTTCAGGGAGTGGATGTAGGTAATGTTTGACCAAACTACTATAAATCTTTATGTCATTTAAATTTATGTATTTTATTTAGTACAAGTTTTTTTATTCTATGGTTGAAAAATTTGTTTTCAAAAATTATCAATTAACTTCCTACGAATCTTTAAAGGTTTTCGAATTTTAAAATTCAAAGTAATTTTTTAAAATTACTAATTAACCCCTCCTTTTGGTTAGCCTTGGGACATTATCTTAGGTTTAACAACTTAATCAAGATTCAACAGTTAGGACACCCAACCTTTCACACCTCCATGTATTTGACTGTAAGGTTTTCATTATTAATAATATGAAATCACTCTTATGAACATTTAACCCAAAATCTGATGGCGTGTTCTTGGGATATTCAAGTATAGCGAAATACTTTAGAGTGTTTAATTAGAGGATATTGATGGTGGAAGAGACTACTAATATAGTGTTTGATGAATCTGATCCTAAGAATTCTAGAGTTGAGGAAGAAGGTGAAGTAAGAGAGATTACCAAGGAGTAAAAACTACAAATATAGAGAAAATGGTAGATCCTTAAAGCACTAATGTAGTAGGTGAGATTACCTAAGGAGTAGAACCTACAAATCTAGAGGAAAGGGTAGAATTTCAACACACTTTGCTAGAGATTGGAGATATTCTTTGATTCATCCTAAAAAATTGATATTAGGAGACCCTTCTTAAGGTGTTAGAACTAGGCATGAACTTAGGAAGGAAGTAAATCACTCTACCTTTATCTCAATGACTGAGCCCACCAACATCAATCAAGCCCTTTCTGATGAATTCTGAATCTTAGCTATATAAGAAGAACTTAATCTATTTGTGAGAAATAATATTTAGGAGTTAGTAGAAATACCTAAGAATCAAAGTGTAGTAGGAACCAAAAGGGTCTTTAAGAATAGAATGAATGATTATAGTGTGGTTGTTAGGAATAAGGCAAGATTGGTGGCTAAGTGGTTCAACTAAATAGAAGGGATTGATTTTGAGGAGACCTTTGCCCCTGTAACTAGATTGGAAGCCATTAGAGTTCTACTAGCCTTTTCTTGTTATAAAGGATTTAATTTTTTTTAAATGGATTTCAAGAGTGCCTATTTAAACGGGGCAATAAAAGGTGATGTGTTTGTAGAGTAACCCCCAGGTTTTAAGAGTCTCCAATTTTCAAATCATGTTTACAAATTAAAAAGGGCCTTATATGGATTAAAAAAACACCTAGAGATTGGTATAAGAAGCTTAACACATTCTTACTAGAGAGAGTTTGTTAAGAGGAGCATAGACACTAACCTTTTTTTAAGGAAAGTAAGAGATGAGTTACTCATTATTCAGATTTATATTGATGATATACTTTTTGGATATTCTAATAAAAAGTTATGTGATAATTTTTCTAAAATAATGAGTAAAAAATTTGAGATGAGTATGATGAGAGAATTATCCTACTTTTTTGGGTTTAACATAAGTTAAATGGATGATGGAACCTTTCTTAATCAATCAAAATATATTAAAGACATCTTAAACAAATATGAAATTGATAAAGTCAAGCCAATAAAAACTCCCATGAGCTCTAGTGTTTAGTTAGATAAGAAATCAAAAGGAAAATCTATTGATCAAAAGAAGTACAGATGAATGATTAGATCACTACTTTACTTGGACTGCTAGCCGACCTGATATAGTGTTTAGTATTTATCTCTGTGCTACATTTCAAGCTAATCTTAAAGAATCCCACATAACTGTAGTTAAGATAATCCTTAGATATCTCTTAGGAACCCAAAACTTAGGAATCTAGTATCCTAGGCACAACACTTCTTTTGAAATTATTGGATATTTTGATTCTGATTTTACATGGTGTAGGATGGATATAAATAACACTTCTAGAACTTGCCAATTCATAGGACAATCCTTAGTCTCAAAATCTAGTAGAAAATAAAACTCTATTACACTTTCCACTATTAAAGCTGAGTACATTGCCTTAGGAAGTTGTGAGGCCCAAGTCCTTTGGTTGAAGCAATAAATTCTAGATTTAAAATTACTTGTTGATATAATTTCAATTCTATGTGATAACACCATTGTCATCTACATCTCTAAAAATCCTTTCCAACATTCAATGACCAAACACATTGATATAAGGCATTATTTTATTAAGAGCCATATTACTAAAGGAGACATTGAGTTACACCATATAGCAACTGAAAACCAACTAGGTCACATCTTCACTAAACCATTGGCGTTTGACATGTTCACCATCTTAAGGACCAGATTGGATGTGATTGACATAAATTCATGAACTTGATGATTACTGAACTCTTTACTTTATATTTTTTATTTTTTTATCTTTCTTTTTTTTAGTTTTCTGATCTTTTTTTTATTTCTATCATTTATTATGCTTTTTCTTATATTACTGATTTTTATTTATTTGCTATTATTTTCCTTGTTTTTATTTTTTATCTCTTTATTTTTATTCTTTTAGTTTTTCTTTTGATCACTGTTAAAATGAATTTTTATGTCTTGTTTTTATTTTTTTAAATTTGTAATTAGTTAAAGGGAGAAACACCTTTGATTATTTCCCTTCCTCTAACTCCTTTTAGCAGTATAAATTTTTTTTAAAAGTCTATCTTGAATTAATAGCTGAACTTTGCAATTGAGATATTTTTTCATCTTATTATAGCAATATATCTTATAAATAATATTTAAAGTCATTAAATCTTTTTCAAGCTTTCTTAATCTTGTTGTTGCATTTATCATATGAATTTGATTATACTTTATAGTTTACTCTTCATTATATTAGAAAGTGAGTTTTTCTTATCTAATATCTGGAAGTTATTCTCACAACCGAGTAGTATTAGTGTTGTTTCGTTGTACTATTGTTTTTTGTACCACTGTTGTTTAATATTTGTACCACATATTTGTTTTTAATAAAATTTATATTACTTGGTTCAAATTGTTCTCCTTTACTGTATGTTTATTAATCTACTTAAGTTGAATTTCCTAACAAATGTTTTTCATCATAAAAAAGAGGGAGATTATTGCAAACATGGATTCAAGGATTATAATTTTGATGATATCAAATATTTCTAGTATTTTTATTTCTCTAATATTTCCCTACCTACTAGCATTTCATGTCCACAAGGTCAATTATAAATAAAGCTAGCTCAAGATTGGGTAGACTGGGACTGAGTCAGTCTGTAAGTGTAATTCCAATGTTTTTACCTTTTTTGAGTGAAATGTAATAATATGTTTCCTGATGATAAGTAATCTTGCACACAGACTTAGGGGTAGAAATTTTGTAGGTTTTAGAGTTTTCTATTTTTGGTCATATTATTCGGGTTGATTCGGTAAAAATAGAAACCCTAATTAGGGCTCCTATGCTATGATAGTCAAATTAAGCAAAGCACCTTGAATGATATTTATATCGTCCTGGCTGATAGGCTCAAATAAAAATAATCAACTGCCAAACTCGTTTAGGTATGATATTATTTTTGGTAATCATACAGGATAATCCCATATCATCCTAGTCGATTCATTACAATCATTCCTAAATTAGTCAGGTGATTAAGGAAAGAAATAAAGGTTTGATTGATAAATCATATCATCCTGGATGATCGTAGGATCATCCTGGATGATTAGTTATAAAAACCTTAGTCTTCTTCTGGATCACCTGAACAACCCGAACAATATGCTGGATGATCAATTAAAATTCTCTATCATGCAGGTATATCACTTGGATGTCCAGAATAATATACTAGACAAAAATCCATGATTTTGAACTAATCATATAAGATGATTCAAGAATCATACTAAATGATAAGTTATATTTCTTTATCGTCCAACATATATCCTCTAGACAACCAGAATGATGTGCTGGATGATATGTATGGTTTTGAACTAATCTTATAGGATAATAATCACGTCGTCCTGGATAATTTAAATAAATAAGACTTTTAATCATCCATCCCTCCCAGTTCATCCTATTCGAAAAGGCTAAAAATACACTAATCTTATAGGAAGATATATAGATGATCTTTGAAGGCATGTTACAAATTAGGGTAAATTTTAAGTCCTTCTTTATAGGTTCTCTTATTTATTCAAGATGAGATCTTTTACTGCTATCCTGGCTTGAGAGAGCTAATAGAAGGAGAGGGAGAGCTTGGAAGAGAGAGAGAGAGAGGATCTTGTGAGGGAGAGTTTATAAGGGGTTCATAAAGGTTGCTCAAGCAAAGATCTAAATCATCTTCTCCAGTAATCATCCCTGGTTCCTTGGAGGCTCTAGAGAGGTCTTCTTCAGTAATTCATCAAGGTTCTCTACATGCTTCAGAAGGAAGTAAAAGGAGGTTGGGTTCTGTGCCTCACCTAGGTCGATGAAACGGAGTTTGTACATGCTTCTCCACCGTGCTATGGGAGAAAAAGGAGAGCCACTATGTGTTAGTGCAATACCCGGAGGAGAGGCTCTGGGGAGTGGACATAAGTCAAGTTGACCGAACCACTATAAAATTTGGTATGTTCTTTCTTTGTTACTCACGCACTTTAATTTTTGCAGTTTATTTTCTTGTGGATGATCGTATGGTTTAATGTTTTAAAATATTTCAAAAAGATTATTTTTTTTGTTTAAGAATTTTTAAAACTTCCAACTCACCCTCCTCTTGGTTAGCCATGATCTAGTTCACAAGGGCTTCATAATCCTAACGAACTTTCATGCATATCATAGTCTCTTATGCCATAGCCAAGGTTCATTTATAGTAGAGAAACACACATTATTAAATGTGTCAACACACTTTAAGTCAAGCATATAAATGTTGCTTATTCTCATTCCTTATAGAATAATTTTTCCATTTAAAACAATTAAGCATAAAAATAAATTTAATGTTAAATCCATTATTACATAAATGAATACTGCTTAACAAGATATGTTTTTATTCTTCAACTAATAAAATATTTTTAATTTTAAACTAGTTTTGCTAATAGTACTTGTGCCTACTACTTTCCTGGTAGTAATATATCCAAAGGTGACTTTACCTCTACTCCTGGCCTCTAATGTGATGAATTTCTTTAGATATCTAGCCAAATGGCTTAAGAATATATTGTCCAAGTACTACCTTCTCTCATTCGACCTCTTGTGAGAGTATTCCTACAAAATAATTATAGGTCAAGTTTAGAAAATTAAGTGGGTTTGGGTCTCACCTTTATACCATATGAATGATATGCTATGATGTTATTTTAGGCCTCAAACTTCTATGTGTTCTACACTGCATTTAGAGTTTGTAAATGTGTGCAATATGTCCTAGTTTACTATAATAATAACACATAATCCCTAGATATAGATTTACTGGTCCATATGAGGTATAATGAATTCTTTTAGGAAGTGAGGGTGCATATTGTGTCTTAATCAATGGCTCTCCAATGTGTGTAGAACCATAGGTATTTCCTTTAAGTGCAGTGATCTTTTTATAATATTTCATTTGCACTTTGTAAAGTCCAACTTCTAATTTTAATGCATGCTCATTGCTATCCATTTACAATGCTAACTCTTCTAGTTCTTTAAATGCTTCATCTAGCTCAAGATGCTATTTATTCAAGTACTCATGCTTATGCTTCTTGCTTAATATATTATGCCCTTCCATTAATGATTCATGCTCCTTATCTATGTTGTCAAATTGGTTTAACCAAATTATGGTTTTTTTAATAACATCCTTGGCTAAGTTCACTCTATAGTATTTTCACTAAATTTGGTAATTTGATTAATCTAAGCCACCTTGGAAAGTGGGTGTTCTCGATAATAGGTGAATTTAATAATTTTTTATGAATTATATTCAAACTAGTCATTAAATTTAGTGAAAAAGTTTATTCCAAGCTTAAGACATCCTCAAGAGGCTCCACATCTAATTACTTGATTGAATAAATGATTAAAACTATTTTTGGCTCATTTAACTCATTTAGATTAAAAAGGGCCAATTATGGTCAATGGAGCACATTTGGGCTGATTTATGGATTGATTCGCATTAGGAAGATTTATCTTATTTGGGAAAATCCTATTATGGGATCATGATCCATTTGGTATAGCCAACTTGAAAGTTAATGGTAATTTGATCAAGTTGAGCCCTAATGAAAATTACTTGGTTCACATTAGTTGTAGTTGAGCCAATTGGTCTACCTATGATACTAATTGAGACTTAAAGAATCTTAATAACCTAGGATTTTTCCATAGAGTGTTTGTGGTCCTTTATTTAGTATATTTATAAGTATTTCTTCTAGTTTGTTTTATATGTAGATATATGGGATAAATTTAAGCTCTCGTCATCAAAGTGGGTAATCATGATTAAAATAAGGGTCCTAAAATTCCAATTGAGTATGGGCCACTTAAGGACATACCAATTTCTTTTTTTAATCCAATTAGTCTAATTTGATTGAATTGAACTGGTGGACTTGAAATTGAGGAAATTGTTTCACTTGAAATGACCATTTCAAGGAATTAATTTAATTGGATGTATCTAATGATCAATTAGAATCAATTTGGATTCAATTAAATGATTAAAAATTATTTATCCCTTCACTTTAATGATTTTAATCACCTTAATCTATATGGTTTAAGGCTCTCAATATATATATATATATATAAAAAACCCATTTACCTCAGCATCCTCATCTCTACAAAATTCAACTTAATTTTATGCTTCTTTTTTAATGGTCAATATTTTATGCCATAACGCATTGTATGTCCCACCAAATCTTATTAAATTTTATACTAAGTTTTAGTGGTACTTTTCTGTCACATGATAGGTCTGATGCATTCCTCCACTTCAATCATCCAACTTGAATTCTATTAATAATATCCTCATATATTTCATAATTGCTTTGATTTCTAGACCTAGAATATCTAATATATGTACTATTTTTTAATGACTAGATCACCCAATACCAAAATACTACCTCTAGATACGTCAATACTAAAATTACACTATATGTAATTGATTTTAGATCATATCAAACAAAAATATTTAGACTCTAAGGTTAAGCTCCATAATTCAAGTTTTTTATTAACTCCTTGTATAGTATTATCAACAAGAAAAATATCATCAACAAAAAGTATACATCAAGGCACATCCTCTTGTAAATGTCTATTAAGATCATTAATTATAATTTGTTTGGTCAAATTAGTCAATTTGGTTCATATAGCCTATTTATGTTAAACTAGGGAAAATTGGCTAGTTGGCAAAATTAGGAATGAGTAGTACTTGATTGAGCTCAATTTTTCTATGCTTAACTAGTTAGAATAATAACTAAATATTGCTTAAGTTCAATTTGGCTAAATTATTTAGATTGATTAAATTGGCTTTATAGAAATCGAGTGATACATGTGTCTAAATTAACTATATTTCATTCCAAAGGACCATTTAGTATTAAGATGTTTATGATTGATTTGTTATTGTATTCCTCATAAAATTGGAGGAATTAACTTAGATAATTTTGATTGAATTAATAGGATTAGTCCTAGGTAGGCAGAAGAAATGGGTTGGTTTTTATTGGATCATAGAGTCTCATCAGAACTCACCAAAGGTTGTTTTTCCTTTACAATGTTGCTAATAACCTTTAGAAAATTTTCAAAAGGTCAACCCAAGCCTAATTTAAATTTTTAAAACAATATTGACCTAATCATGTCCTATTGTGATAGGCTAGGATTTAATGGGGTTAAACATATTCCAATTGTCAACTATGGTCAAGTTATTTTAGGAGTTTGATGGTTTAAACCTACTAGAAGAGTTTTGTCTATGTGATAGGACCATTTGTGTGAAAAATGAACAAATATTCCTAAAAGGGTCATGATATATTGGCATGTATAGTATTAATATGATAATGGGTTAAACCAATACAAATAAATCTATTTGAAAAGACTCTCATAAATAATTATATTATAATAAAAAGTAATAAGTTGAATGAGAAGAAGATTTGATATTCCTACCATTAATTATATTTACTAAGAATAACCAAAGTTTTAGATAGAAGATGCTTGGCTTGATGAGAGGCTAATACGTGGATGATTAAAATTTCTTCAAATGGCCACTTCTTATCCAAAGATATGCATGGTCATTCTAAGTTCCATTTCCATCGAACCTAGTCCAAGGATCAAAATTTCTAGCTATGCTAAGAAAAAAATGGATATTATGAAGAATGCTTAAAAATTTTAAGAGTAGGTTAGAAATCTTGGTAAGGATTGATTTGTTCAACTATTCTTTAGATGAAGATTTAAAAGAATTATTTCAAATTCACTCCATATGGAGTACATGATTCATCATCAAAGTGTTAATATTTTTTATGTCAACATATAGCTTTTTTTACATGTTCATTTGATGGTTTTTTAATTTTCATATTACTGGTGAATTTTCTAGGACTTATAAGAGTTGTAAGAGGCTTTAAGAATAAAATCATTTGTACAAAATCTTAACAAATTGATAATAAACTTAAAAGTAATTTTGAAAAAGGCTTTTTAAATTAAGGGTATCTCTAGCCACTTTTTAATTTATAAATTCTTCTATTTATATCTTCTATGTGTGATAATAAGTGAAGATTTTCAATGGTTAAATCCACCAAGTGTTGGTGCATATTTAGCTAGATCAACATGAATGATGAGGTTTCTCTCTTGTTAATAAAATATAACTTGTATGCATATCATATTTCTTAAGATATAACTCATATGTAGGCATGTATTTTTAATATGCCTAAGCATCATCTTAGTAGTCTAGAAAGTGGTTGTCATGACCCAAACAAGATTATGAGATCAACTGAGATGTATATGTACATAGAACTGAGCTATCTCATTAGTTTTTATTTTCAAAGGCATTCTTTATGCTATAAAGAATTGAAAATACTATAAATTGTTAAGTCCTCCTTTTAAACTTAATTTATGTATGATTATATATTTTCTTTCCTCAATTTAAGATCACAAGGCCAACTCTTTACAATTTAATCCCTAGTTTCTGACATACCATCTAACAAGTGGATTGGATTGATTACTTTACCGTTATGTGGATTTAACTTGATAGGGGTATGATAAAAATTCATAATATTATTATTCATTTCCCCTTAATATTAGCTACTAAGGATAGTATGTTTACTAAAATTTTCTTTCTTTTTCATTCATACGACATATGCTTCATAGCTCAAGTTTAATTTCCTTACCCAATATTACTGGGTTGTTACATTTAGTTAATTAATTCAGACATCTCTAGTCATATTAATGTTTTGGAGCAAAGACATATGCTAAGGTTTTTACCCTAATATTAGGTTCAAACCTAGGCATCTTGGTTGTGTATAGGTGTGACCCTAGGACTGGCACTTGGGTTTAATATAAGATTGATATTTTGTTGGCCATACTTCTTCAATTTTTCTTAAATTTAGAACTTGATATTTATGATAAGGAAATATGTTCATAAGGCTAGTTTCTTACTTAGGTTTCCTTCTATCTATTAGGGCATGACCCAACAAAAGTATGACCAATACAAGTATGTTTGTTGTATGGCATAGCAAATGTAGAGGGGCATGGGGAGAGCTATTATCAAGTAATCGCTAGTTTAGGAACTAACATTTTGACATGTTATTGAGTTAATTTAAGGCCATCTTAGTCTAACAACTTGTTGGGCTGGTCTTAGTGCATGATAAACATTGCACTTTAGTGATACGAGGTTTTTAGTCTAAGTCCTTTCTCGCCACTATTTTGATAAGTGCGTTATAATGCATTGGAATGATCATAATTTCAAGCCATCATTGTTTTAAGAGTCGATGGCTCGACATGAGATGGAACTTTAACAATACATAGTTTATGAATTTTTTAAGCTAAAAATTAAGTAAATAAGAAGCTAGACATGAGGGAGATGATCATCATGTAAAATTTTAATCAATTCAGTAGCCAAAATCTCAAATGAGAAGGATAAGGGAGTAAGTTATAAAAAGATAAAATAGCCACTAGCTTAACCTATTTTTATACCTTTTCCTTTACAAAACATTTTTAAGTGTTTTCCCATATAAATATTTATTTTTACTATCCTTTTTGTATTTACAAACCATTCCAATAACTTTTTGAAGCATAACGGGTCGAGATTAGGGTAAGTGAAAGTGGCGAAGGTACAAGGAAAAGCTTGCCAATGAGGCATCGCCCCTCCAACAAGCTGATTTCCTAAAGAAGGGGAGACAAAGCTAGTTGGTGGGAGATCTTCTCTCTTTGCTTACATTTTTTATTTAGTATTATAATGCCTATTGAGCCAGAGCAAGTGAAGTTGTTATTATATTATGAGCCACTAATGGTGTAAATGACGTAGAATAGTTTTGTTATTTAAAATGGAGAAATGTACCTTTCAACAAGCTGATTTCTTCCTCAATTCCACTTAAGAATGGAAGGCAAAATGGATATGTGTGAATGAACTCTCCATATCCTACTGTTATCAACTTGAAGGGACTGGCAAGCTCTTTTGGGGATGGAAGAAGATATATTTCTTTGCTAGCCTAATGACACGAAGCTGGTCATAATTGAATGTCCTGACCAGATAGAATGGATATGTTAGAACTGTGGATAGGATGGCGTCCAAAGTAGGTAGTGGGAGCCTTTGAGAAAGAGAAAGGAACATATTGTTGAATGAAAATCTTCTTTGAGCTTATCACTAGTTATCTAGGTGAATTGATATTTATATAGCATTAGCTAACCATAGAACCTTATTACTCTTAACTTTACATTGATAGTTTCAATAAAATATTGGACTTTCTATAAGAAGCTATAGGTAACCTAACTATGGCAGGAGTCCTTAAAAGTGAAAATTTAGAAATCCAGGGCATAAGTGATAACTCATATATTGAAACTCCTGACTTGCCTTAGTGATTAGACCCATGCCATGATAAACTTTTGATTTTTTTGCTACTCAATTATTCTTTGACCAATACCGTAGTGTTGGATGAAAATTTCAAGACTACTCAAATTCAAAATATCCACTGGTGTTCCTAAGTTAAAATCAAACTCCTATATAAATCAAATCATACGGTCTTTGAATCACATAAAATAAATTGACTCTAGCTTAGGTTAGATAAAAATTTGAATTTTTGGGGTTCATTTACAATAGGGTTAAATCCAAATTTAAAATGCTAAAATCTAAATAGGTTATATTTGAAGGAACCTTGGATTGTAATAGGACCACTTCTAGACCCCACATTCTAAACTTTTTTAGGGGCTATCCCATTACCTTAGGATGCTTCTAATCTACCCTAAATAGGTAGAGGATCTCATCAGGTCAATCTTAACTTAACCTTAGGTCATCCCTCAAGAAAACCCAAAAATTTACGAATCGCTTGGCACCACCCTTGCTAAACCCTAGGAAATTTTAGGTGTCCATGTCTTTCTCCTGTACTTACACCATGGTGCAAAGAGTTTTTGATCAACACATCTATTCTTTGGTCAAAGCACTTTTGACCAAAATATCCTCTTAACCTAAATCAACAAATTTCAAAATTTAATGAACAAAATCAAACCTAAGTCTCTTGCCTTCAGATATATATATATATATATATAATCATTTTTTATTCTTTATGTTATACTCAACTCAAGGTCAAGTCTCCTTAATAATATTGAAACCATGTTAACCATAGGATCAATGTGAACCCATAGATCAAATTAAACTAAATTAATTCAAACCACCTAAAAATCAATTTGAAACTCCTTTGAACTTAGTTAACATCCTTAGCTAGCTCCACTATCTAATCTAATTCATTTGTACTACTCCAAAAAAAACATACCCCAAAAATTCAGGGTCTCTAATTTTTTTATAACACCTGCTATTTTGGGACCTAGGTAATTAACTTAACCCATAAAGAAATTCTTGTTTAATCTCGAGCTAGTTCACAATTATAAGTTCGGTAGAGTCTAATTAAAAGATTAGAATTGAAATGGGAAGGAGAAATAATAAATAAAAAACATCTCATTGGAGTTCTACAAAGATGAGAGAGGTGACACCACAGTAATATCCTCTCTATTTTGGTAGAAATTTAAGGGAGCGCGTCAGTGTTAAGAGTGATCACCATGACACTATAAATATCTAAATCCATTTCATATCCACCACCATTTTTTTCCTAAACGGTTGGAGAAGAGGAAAAAGTGATGGAGAGGAGAAGGAAGAGAGAGAAAGAGAAGAGGAGGATTTGAAGGTTGTAGCTTGATATTCATCCATTAGGAAACATCTTATTCATCTGATTATTCTAAAAAAGTTTTGCATATGTATTTAAACTATTTATGATCATATGGCTGATGTTCTCATATGGGAGACTAATAAAGTGTACTATAAACTCTACTATATGGGCCTAATATTCTATAATTTTCTTATTTCTTTTGTTTTGTATTTGATTCTAGCCTCATTTGGCTTATGCATAACTAGAAATGGATGAGGTATAAAGGGGAATAAATGAAAATGAAGTTATAAGGGGAGTAGGAGAGTCTCCTTCACTTAGTAGAGGTAGACTGTGGGAGGCCTAAGTGAAAGTGAAGTTATAAGTAGGTGTCAAGATATGAAAATAATTTGGCATATGAATTCATATTACATTCCTAAAGTGAATATTCAGATAAATAGTATGAATTTAATTGAAAAGAAAGGCTCTAAAAGCAAGTATTTTTTATTATTTTTGTGCAAGCGATAATCTAAAATATTTGTGGAGAAAGAGAGTGAAAGTATTACTCTATTATGTTCTAGAAATACATGCACTCTCATTACTCCATGAATTCGTAAGAAAATGTATATTTATGAAAAGTAACTTATAGTATATTTCTAAAAAAAATATTATGTTTACTTTATGTTCTTTCAATTTACTAGTGAAATCTATAATTTATGAAATGTGATTATGGATATTGAATTGTATAATAGGAATTGACTATGCCTACTGAATTGAAATTCTCAATCTATTGATGTTTAACTTTTTAGATAGAGAAAAGAGCCCAATCGAGTAGAGTGGATAATGGTAAGAATGTCAAGATAAGAGTTTTAAGGTATTTTGTAATCTAGTCATTTAATTTGATGTATAGATTTAATATAGGCTAGATTATTATATATAATTTTGGTAAAATATAATGAATGCTTTATCTTGTTCATATTTATTTATAATTAATTAGATGGCCTTGGTATTTTATGCATTTTGGTTGAGTAAACATTGAGGTTTAGGATTTAATCCTTCAATTAGGTGTCAGGACATCATGGGGTGGTATCAGAGTAATGGTTTGAAAGGTTGGATCAAAACCATAGCTATAGGAAATTATCAATTATGATAGGAAGGAATTGAGAGTTACTTTATTGATAGTTATTATTTATAATAGAATCAATGTGCGTATGATTAAATTTATTCATTTGTAATATTGATAAACATGTTTCTACATTATGAACCCTCAGAGAAAGAAGCAGTTGATGGATAGAGTTCCAGTCAGGCTACTACAACTTAAAGTACTATGGGAGAAAAACATTAGATTCAATGATGGAGTTTGTGGGAATAGTCGCCCAACTTATGGGTGAAGCCCAAACTAAGATGATAGGAGAAAGAGGAGAGGAGGTAGATAAGCACCTTCAATTATTCCTTAGGTTGGAGTTGTAAGATCCTTCCTCTAAAATTTAGATAATTGTTGGTTAATGATTATAATTTTGAATGAATTAGTAGATGTGAGTGTTATTACAATGAATGACACATATAGTGACTTAAGAATTGGGCTAAGAAAGTGAAATCGAGAATTTGGATTTTTTTTATCTGTAAGGACCGTGGTGCTATATTGGTGGCACCCCAACATGGTTCTCTTAAGAAAAATGGGAAGAATATTTAGTTTTGTGGGAGCATTGCTCTGCTGGGAGTGTCATAGTGATGCTGGAATGAGATCTTAGAGATTTTTGAAGAATTTGGAATATTCTATAATGGCATGGTGACACATGAATTTTAAGCATCGGGGTAGTAGTCCAAATTAGTGCTTTTGAATATAAAAAAATCCAAATTCATTTTTCACTTCAGCTTGCTGAAGAAGAAAGGGATGAAAGGAGAGAAATTTTGAGTCTAAAAGGTTGAAACCATCCATCTAGCTAGTTGGAAAAGTTATCGGACTCGAGGTAGGAAACATGTTCCTTATTTTTTATTTTAATTTTAAAGTCTATATCAAAATATATATTTTAAAATTATTTTTCTTGAGGTTTGGAAATGTTATATAGTGTAACTTTTAATATGTTGTTATATTCTCCATTTTAAACAATTTATCTATAAGAAAGCAAAATTTTACTAGTCAGTTTGCTTTGTGTTAATTTCTAACTATTCTAAAAAAATGGTGGCATTTTTTAACCTCATTACTGTTGATAAAGTTTGTGAGTTAAAATTTCAAAGAAACTTTGTAAATTTGGTTGAATTATGATAACTTTTTATAGTCTCCTAAAATGTGTAGGTTTTATGAAAATTTGTCCTTAGTCTTTACTTGCTTTAAATTTTTATTTACATGTGGCATCTAGATTATCCTTAATTTCCATGGCTTTTGGAATTTTGTTTTGAAAAAGTAGTATATTTTAAAATTCTCTACTTTGGACAAAGGTAGGTATCTTTATTTTGGTTTACTCTACTCTTTTCTTGCTTCGAATTAGCCTAATATTGGAACCCTATTTTGGCTATGCTATGCATCTTGAGCAGGTAGGAGGTGGAATTTGGTAGTAATAAAAGGCATAATTCATGTGAATCTATGTATTTACTTTCATTTGTAAGTTAATGTTGCAACTCGGGTTCCCAAGTTTATAGTTTTTATGATAACAAACATTACTTATTGCATCTTTGTGTCTCTAGCATTTGTACAGTGTATTTATTTTGTGTGTACTAATATTTCAGACACGCCATACATTATTCAATGAAGATTCAAAACTCAACATTGGATAGAATATGATAAGTTAAAAGAGTTTGTAATTTTTATTTATGTATTTTTTAATTTCTTAAGTCAAGTCCTATAAAGGTGTATGCAAGCCTGGTGACCGTAGACAAACACTCTCATGGGATTGAGATAGGGAAAAATTTTTGGAAGAGTAATTTTCTTAACTAATCATATTGTATGATTTGTATCGTATTGCATGATCAGTTTATCAAATAATCATTAAAATGGCTAATTATATAATTAAAGATATTTGAACTAACCATACTAAATGATCTTAATAATACAAGATGATTAGTTGAAATGATGATTTAGCTGCTAATCATAATTTAGGAAATATTTAAAATACAAAATAAGTACTAATCATACTTTATGATGGGTACCATACAACATGAAGCTATTAAATCTTGCCTAAATTAATCCTATAATTAAGGATTAAATTTGAATTAATTTATCCAATAAGATTATATTATATGATTAAAAAAATCAAACTGTATGACCAGATCCTTACATCAAATGTTATTTTATCATCGCCAATCATATAGGATGATAATCAAATTTAATTGTACTAATCGTACTAGATGATGATCACATTGTATTGGTAGATAAGCTCAAATAAATAATCTGATCGTACAACTTCTTACTCTTCATATAATACTAAAAAGGATAGTTTGTGCTAATCGTACTGTACGATCAAGGATCATATTGAACGCTCAGAGAAAATATATTCAAATTTTTAGAGTTTTTTTAAGCCATCTATTTAAGCTTTCTCATAAGACTTTATAAGACTCCTTTTGTGATTCATTGAGTTGTTTTTTTTTTTTTTGAAATCTTGAATAAAGGATCTTGAGTTAGGGAGAGAAAGGGTAAGGTTTGTACGAGAGGGAGAAGTTCCTTGTGAGTTTCAGGGGAGTGCGAGAGGGAGTTCAATTCAGTTATTGCAGTGAACTTGCACCTGAGTTCCTCCATGCATCAAGGTTTATCTTGAGGAAATTTTTAGGAAGAAGAACTCTTTGGTGATAAAGGACCCGCTACTTCATCACATCGGAGAAGGTGAAAATGATTTTAAGCTTCTTTATCTCACTAGGAGGGTGAAAAGATTCCAGGTTCTTTACATCACCAGGAGGGTGAAAATGATTCCAAGTTCTTTGCCTCATCAGGAGGGTGAAAAGGATTACGAACCTCTACTGTACCCGGTTGGTGGATGATATTTTGTAAGTGCTTCTCCTCCTAGTTATGGGGGCTAAAAGAGAGACACTATAGTGATAGTGAAATACTCGGAGAAGAAGACTCCATGGAGTGAACGTAAGTCATGGTTTGACCCAGCCATTATAAATCTATGGTGTGTTTATTCTAATTTTTATTTCCCACACTTTTTTTCTGCACTTTATTTCTATAATAAGTGCTTGGTAAAATATGTGATTAACATTTTATTATAATGGTTAGAATATAATCATCATCATTAAAATTATTTATAAGTTAATTATCTTTCACATCAAAGTGAAAGTATTGCTTTTGTATTATTGTGCTTAGGGACAAGTTCACTTAGGCTTAACATCCTTATTGAACCATTAATTAGTGTTAGATAGGTACTCAAAATAGTGTTTTAAAAAACTTAGAGGAAAATGGTCTAAGGCATATTTGAAAAATAGGAACACTGTAGAAGGTTACTCTATTACTTATCAATCTTTATTTTATAATGTTTCATTTCATTTTTGAAAAATTTGCATGTTTACTTCTCTACAATAAATTATTTATTGAATGTGGCATATGATGCAAACAAATTATTTTGTAACATAACATATAATTAAAGGAGTCAAAATAAACATTCCTTTTACTGAATTAAGTAGAGAAGAATAACTATATGCATAACTAAAAGTTAAATGCTTAAACTATTTTTATGTTCATTTAAGTCTGAAGACTATATGAGAGTTTCTACATGTACCATTGGTAAAGATATTTGGGATAGACTATGAATTACATACAAAGGCACCAGTGAAGTCAAACAATCTAGCTTAAATGTATTATTGCATGATTATAAATTTTTTTGCATAAAATCTTATGATACTATCTCAGACATGCATACTAGGTTTACTTAGATAATGACATCATTGCATGCTTTAGGTTGAGAACTTAAATTTAGAGAAGGTCAATAAAATTCTATGTTGTCTACCTAATAAAATTGATGCTAAGACACTACTATATGTTAATCAAAAGGCTTGAATGCTTATTCTATTGATAATCTGATCGGCTCACTCATTAACTACGAGCAAAGTGTGAGTCAAAGAATTTTGGATGCAGGTGATCAGAAGGCTATAGTGCTAAAGGCAAAAGACACAAATAGAAATGACTTAGTAGATAATGATAGTGAGGAGCTAACATTAACAACATGAAAATTCAAAAGTCTCCTGAAGCACAAGCACAAGCATGAAGAAAAATGGAGTAAAGGTAAAAATGATTAATATGATAAGTTTTCTTTTAACGTTATATGCTTCAGGTGTAGGAAACCTAAACATCTAAAAGATGATTACCATAATTTTAACAAACACCCTATAACGGAAAAGGGTGAGGATAAGCAAAGCGCAATAAGGGAAAATGAAAAGAATTAAAAAATCTCCCAGGCACACTTAACTTCTAACTCTTCAGAACACAAGCAAGATGATGAGGTAACAAACTTATAATGAATAGTCAAGGATTCAATTGGTAATTCTGATCAGGTATAAAGTTTGTTTTTCCTTTATGTGTTTATTTATCTATTTGTATGCTTATTTCTCTATTTGTGCGTTTGTTTATTTATTTGTGTGTTTGTTTCTCTTTTTGTGTTTTTGTTTAATTATTTTATGAGTTTGTTTATCTGATTTATGGTTTGTGATTTTTTTTTAATGATTATATGTTATAATTTCCTCGTGCATGTTGTTTAATTTTAAGTGTTGCATTTTCTCTCCTTTTGGTAATGTCAAAAGGGGGTGAAGGTATTTAACTACATATGTTGCATTTGTTATTTAGTTTCAACTTTTTCTTAAAATTAAAATTAAAAAAATAAAAAATTATATATATATATATATATATATATAATTTTTTATTTTTTTAATTTTAATTTTAAGAAAAAGTTGAAACTAAATAACAAATGCAACATATGTAGTTAAATACCTTCACCCCCTTTTGACATTACCGTACTTCATGCACTATTCAATGAAGTTTTAAGGCTCAAGATTGAGTAGAATAGAATATGTTGAAAGAGTTAATAAAATTTATTAATTTATTTCTCAATTTCTTGAGTTAAGTCCTATAAATGTGTATGCAAGCCTAGTGACCGTGCATAGAAATACACACACTCTCATGGGAAGGTGATAAAGAGAAAAATTAGAAGAGTAATTTTTTAAACTAATCGTGTTGTACGATAGGTATCATATTGTACGATCAGCTTATCAGATAATCATTAAAATGACAAATTTGTTAATTAAAGATATTTGAACTAATCCTACTGCACTATCTTGATCATACAAGATGATTATTTAAAATCATGATCTTAGCTGTCAAACATAATTTAGGTAATATTTTGAAATACAAACTATATACTAATCATATTGTATGATGGGTATCATATTATACAATGCTATTAAATATTGCCTAAATTAATCCTGTAATTGGGAATCAAATTTAGATTAATTTGTCTAGTAAAATTGTACTATACGATTGAACAAATCATACTATACGGCCAGATCCTTGGATGGGATGATATTTTATCATTTCCAATCGAACATGATGATAATCCAATTTGATTGTACTAATCATATTGGATGATGATCATATCGTACTGGAAGATCAGCTCAAATACTTTAAATGATAGTATAATATATCGATATTTTATACCAATCATACTATACAATCAAGGAGCGTACTGTACAGTCTGTGATGACAAAATTAAAAATTTTAGGTTTTTCTAAGCATTATATTTAAACTTTCTCATAAGACTTTATAAGAGTCTTTTTTCCCATTCATTGAGTTATTTCTTCTAAAAGCTTAAAGAGAGGGTCTTGTGCTACGGAGAGAAAGGGTGAAGTTTGTAAGAGAGGGCGAATATCCTTGTGGGTTTCAAGGGAGTGTGAGAGGGAGTTCTACACGGTTGATCTGACGAACTTGCACCTAAGTTCCTCCATACGTCAAGGATTTTCTTGAGGGAAGTTTTTGGAAGAATATCTCTTTGGGAAAAAAAGACCCAGGTACTTTGACACACCGGGGAAGTTAAAAGTTATTCCAAGGTTCTCTACCGCATAAGGAGGGTGAAAGGACTTCAAAGTTCTCTACCTAAGTAGGAGGGTGAAAAGGATTCCAAGTTCTTTGCCTCATCAGGAGGGTGAAAAGGATTATTGTCTTTTGCCGCACAGAGTTGGTGGAAGTGATTTTAAAAGGGCTTCTCTGCCTATCTGTAGGGGTTAAAGGAGTGATACCACAATGATAGTGCAATACTCGAAGAGTAGGACTCCAGGGAGTGGACATAGGTCATGGTTTGACTTAACCACTATAAATCTCTGGTGTGTTTGTACTAATTTTTTTTTCACACTTTAATTTTTTGCACTTTATTTCTGTCATAACTGATTGGTAAAAATCTTCGATTAATATTTTATTATGATGATTAGAATAAAATAACCATTATTGAAATTATTTATAAGTCAATTAGCTTCCACATTAAAGTGAAAGTATTAATTTTGTATTAGTGTTCTTAGGGAAAAGTTCAGTTAGGCCTAACATATTTATCGAACTATAAGTTAGTGTAACCCAAATCTATAAGTTATATAGTGCTTTTATGGCTTTATTTAAATTATATTTTAACTATGAATTAAAGTATGGTTTTGGAAAAAGGTTGGCCATCTAAATTTATACTCACACTATTATTTAATGTTTTAAGTAAGGGTAATAGAACTGTGGAGTAGACTTCGTTTGATAGAAAATAAGAATTCTAGTTTTCAAAGGTACTTATGATTTTAGTTCAAATTATATTTTAATTTTGCTGGAAGTATTGTAATATGGGATATTGTAGTTTAATTATTTTGGAAATAAATTTCTAGTTATTGCACTCCAAAAATCTATTCTATATTATTTTGAATGATTAGATAGCTCTATTAAATCATAAATTATATGAGAATAAGCAAATATATTGAAAAGGTAGGTTTAAATCCCTTCACTAGGTTTTGGTGGATGTCAGTGGTATCGAATCATCATTTAGGAGGAATTTAATAAGTATCAAAGCTGTAAGAAATTATTTGTAAGATTAAGGTAGGCATATTGAGTTGTTAATATGATATGTTGTATGTTTAATTAAAATTTAATGAATCTATTATTGAATTCCTTTTATTTTGAGTACTTAGATGTTTTTATTTGAATGGACCCTCAAGATCTTGAGGTAGCTAATTGATAAAGTTCTAGAGCTGCTACAATTCATAGCACGGTAGAAGAAGTAGCATTAGATTCAATGATTTAGATGTCAGGCTAGTAGTAATGTTAATTAGAGATCCCAATGTAGTGTAAAGGGAGATGAGGTAATCCATCATTTACAATTATTTTTTAAAATGAAACCTCCTCATTTTCAAGGAGTATTATATTTTCTAACTATAGAATATTGGTTATTGAGACTACAAAAATAATTTGATTGCATGCAATTTCCTAAAGGTAGGAAGGTTCTCTTAGCGGTGCTTCTACTGGATGGATAAGTTGAGCATTGGTGTGTAGGTCAACAGAGGTAGAAATTTTTAGGGTAAAGTGAATGTTGAGATTTCATTGGAAGTGTTCATAGAGACCTTTAGAGACTAGTTTATTCCTCCATTTGTATGGTAATAGATATAGGATCAATTCTTGAGGCTTATTTAGGGGAATAAATTAGTGATATAGTATGAAATGGATTTCATAGCCTTAGCTTGATAAGCCCTTAGTTGGTTAGAATGATAAAGGAGAAATGATTCCATTTTTTTAGAGGATATAGGGATAGTCTGAAGCATATACTGGTTCCATTTCATATTCGAAACTTTTTTTAGTTCAGTGTGAGCTAAATTAGCATAGAATGTCTTGATGACTACACACATGAAAACATGAGGAGATTTGGAGGAGAGCCCTCCAAGAGTGGAGTGAATGGGAAGAAGCCCAAGTTTAGTGGTGGTGGATAGTCTGAGAAGGAGAGTCCTACAATTTTTATAAGTGCATGTGGATCTATATATGTCTCCACAATCCCATTATGTGGTATTATGGTAGAAGAAACTCTGGTAGATGTTATAAATATACAACTCAGTGTTTTGGCTATCAATTTTGTCACAAGATAGCTAGTGTCCTTAAAATGCATGAGAGGGTAGGATCGAAGTTGGAGGCAGTCAAAGGGAGTCGTTAGTAATAGCTTTATCTAGAGCTGCAAATGAGAGGCCAATAACACGTAGTGGGAGCAAATTCAGTGGAGGCTATAAAGAGTGCAGAGAGTATGTAGCCATAGGTAGTGCCTCTACAGTTCAGCCCAAAGTATATTGTTTAACTTTGTAGGAAGAAAAGGAAGGTCTAGTTGTGGTAACAGGTATGACCTATATTTTTTAGCAGCGTTGTAGCATTGTTTTTATTTTGATGCTAGTTATTTTGTATATCTAAGTATATTATGGATGATTTCACTTTCCCTCTCATTCCATTATGTCTTAAGTTATATGTTATGTTATAGATGGTAGATTTGGTGTTTGTAAATCAAGTATGTATGTGTGAGGTTGATTTTTTTAGTAGGAAATTTGTGTTAACACTAATTATTTTACCATTGAAAGAATTTGAAATCATAGTTGTAATGGATTGACTGAGTAAATATCATACTCCGGTTGATTGAAGTAAGAAGTGGGTGAGTTTTTGCGGGAATGGGGAAGTGTTCTATTTTCTGGGCATTCAATGTATTTTGGTGATTTTTGTACTCAGAGTTTATAAAGCTTGGAGAAGAAGGGACTCTATATTCTTAACTTATGTATGAGACTTATGCAAGCCAGTTGAAGATGTTGATAGTGTTCCATTGTTAAAGGATTTCCCCAATGTTTTTAAAAAATAGTTATTAGTTACCTCTTGAGAGAGAGATAGAGTTCTATATGTAAGTGGTTCTAGGTACAACTCTAACAAGGAAGACTCATAGAATGGCACAGAGAGAATGGTAAGAATTAAAAATTAAATTACAAGAGTTACTAGATAAATGAATTATTAGGCCAAAAGGATCATCATTGGGAGTAACAATATTATTTTTTAAGAAGAAGGATGGATCTCTGAGAATATGTGTATTGTGTATCAAGAGCTAAATAAGGTGACAAAGAAGAATAAATATCTACTACCCAAATAGATGATCTTTTTGATCAGTTTAAAGGTGATGTTATGTTCTCTAAGATTGATTTAAGATCAAGTTATCGTTTGTTAAGGGTAAAGAATGAAGATGTTTCAAATATGACATTCAATACCTAGTATGGGAAATATGTGTTTCTCGTGATGTCATTTAGTGTGATTAATGCACCATATGAATTTAAAGATTTGATGCATAGGATGCTCAAGGAGATCTAGACTAGTATAATATTATGTTCATTGAAGATATTTTGGTGTACTTGAAGTCTGATGAGGAGCATCAAGTTTATCTTAGGTTGACTTTAGAGATATTGAGGCAACATAGATTATATGCTAAGTATTTAAAATATAAGTTCTAGTAGATTTATTTTGCATTTTTAGGGCATGTGGTGAGCAATGAAGGAATTACTATAGATCAACTAAAGGTTTAGGTTATGGTAGATTGGTTGAGGCTGACTTTTGTGTCTGAGGTTAATAGTTTTATAGTTTTAGTAGGAAGTTATAAAATGTTTGTCTAAGGTTTTCCTTAGATCTTCATTCCTCTGACAGTATAACTCAGAAGGCCATGCCATTTGATTAGACCCCAGAACGTGAAGAAAATTTCTTGAGATTGAAAGAACACTTGGTTTCATACCCTATATTAATTATTCCATTTGGTACAAAAGGGATTCAAGTATATAGTGATGCTTCTTGGAAAGGATTAGGATGTTTGCTTTAGTAGAATGGAAGAGTGGTGGCTTATGCTTCTAAGCAGTTGAAGCAACAGGAGAAAATTATTTGACTCATGATTTGGAGTTAGTAGTAATTATATTTGCATTAAAGATTTGGAGACATAATTTGTAAAATATTTGATACTAGATTTATACCGATCATAAGAGTCTGACGTATATCTTTACTCAAAAGGAGTTCAATCTAAGGCAAAAGAGATGGTTGGAGTTGATCAAGGTTTTTGATTTGAATATTATTTATCAGCCATGTAAAGCAAATGTGGTTGATGATGCACTAAGTAGTATGTAAGTAAGCGTGGTAGCTTTTTTGATTACATTTGAGCTGTCTTTGATTAGAGAAATGAAGAGGCTAAAACTAGAAGTGGTTTCTTCATCATATATGTCAGTTAGAGTCATTTCTCAGATGATAGTCCAAATTTCATTAAAAGATAGAATTAAGGAAGCTTAGAAAGTGGATGGAGAATATACGAAGTTAATAGATCATATTTAGTCCAAGAAGAGGTCGAAGTTTTAGGTAGATGAGCAGGGTATACTTTTTTGTGCTAAGATGTTGCAGGTTCCAGTTCGTGGTGATCTGAGAAGAGAAATTATGCATAAAGCCCATTATTATGAATATACTTTTCTTCTACGCAAAAAAAAGATGTACCATGATCTAAAATGTATGTTTTGGTGGATTAGATTGTAGTCGGAAATAGTGATTTTTTTTCTCCAAATGCAAAGCTTAGAAAATTGTGAAAGTCGAATATTATACACCCAGTAGATTATTGCAACTATTACCTATTTTTGAATGGAAGTGGGAAGAAAGTACTATTGATTTTACTATGCATTTTCCTAGATCTAGGCAAGGCCTTGATGTAATATGGATTATTGTGGATAAGATTGAGAAAATCTATTCATTTTTTACTAATGAGGCAGAATAACTTTGTAGATAGGTTGGCTCAACTATATTTGAATGAAATTATCAGGCTGCATGTAATTCCTAATATAAAATTCATCTTGACAGATAAAATTCACATTCACCTATCATTTTAAGAAGGAAACTAACCAAGGACTAACTTTAGTCCATGTTAAGAGATTTTTCAGCATTTTAACAAACTAATATAGGGTTCATTTTAATGTGGGTTCATGGGATCATATAGTCGAAAGCCGTTATAGCTAATTAATCTTCAAAGAAAAAACTTTTAATTAAAGAAGAGATTAAACTAATTTTGAAAGTTCGTTAGGGATGTTAAGCCCATGAGAACTAGCCCGAGGCTAACCAAGAGGGGGGGGGGGGAATTGGTATTTTAAAAACTCTTTCTTAGATGAAATCACAATAAGCACAAACCAAAATCACCATAGAAAAATAAGTGCGAAAACTTAAAATGCGAAAGCAGTAAAAAGAACACAAGGGTTTATAGTAGTTCGGTCAACTTGACCTACATCCACTCCCTGGAGGCGCCCTCCAGGTATTGCACTAAGTAAGTGTCTCTCCTTTAGCTCCCATAGCTAGGAGGAGAAGCCTTTATACCCAACTCCTTTTCACCAACCCCAGACCGGCAGAGTCTCCTTTTGCTTCCTCCTGAAGCGGGCAGAGAACCGACTCCTTTTGCTTCCTCCTGAAGTGGGCAGAGAACCCAAACCTTTTACTGAAGTAGACCTCCCAAGAACCTCCTAAGAACGAAGGACGAAGACCGGAGAAGACGACTTGGAACTTTGCTTGGAGAAACCCTTATGAACCCTCTCAAAAACTCCCCCTCACAAGTTCCTCTCTCTCTCTCTCTCTCTCTCTCTCTCTCTCTCTCTCTCTCTCCCAAGGCTCTCTTAGGTCAAGATAGCATCACTCAAGGTCTCATACATGAGAAAAATTGGATCCATTAAATAGAATTTCAAGAACAGATATTATAGTCTAGGACGATATGGATATCGTCCTGGCCGATCAGTACAAATTGTGGACTATCGTACTAAAAATTTCCCTGAATGGGGGTCTGGATGATTCAAAATTAGCTTGATCATCCAGGACGATCTAACGATCGTCCCGGACGATTAGTTCAAATCAGAGGTAAATCGTCTAGAATATTGCCCTGAACATGATCTGGCCGATGTTGATCGTCCAGAAGCAACTAAGTTTTTTTATTGATTGTCCCGGACGATATTTAGATCCTCCCAGACGATGTGATCGTATCAATCATCCTTAATTTCTTTCCTTAATAGTTTGATCAATTTAGGCATAATTGTATCAAATCGTTCAAGATGATACACGATTGTCTTGACTGATATCCAAAAATAAAGAATGCCTAAATAGATCATGTTGGTTAATTCTTTCTGTTTTGAGCATATCATTCTGGCTGATACATGTATCATCTAGGTCGATATCCTATTGACGGCTGCCTTAACTAGGAGTCCTGATTAGGGTTTCTGTTTTAAACCCGATCGTCCAGGACGATATAAATATCGTCCGGTACGATATGAGTAAAACAAAAATTTTAAATCAGTAAGAAAAGAATCACTCAAGTGTGTGTGTGTAGGGTTACTTAGCATCAGACACTTCC
This sequence comes from Dendrobium catenatum, assembly GCF_001605985.2. NCBI lineage: Eukaryota > Viridiplantae > Streptophyta > Magnoliopsida > Asparagales > Orchidaceae > Dendrobium > Dendrobium catenatum. The sequence continues at coordinate 1,322,911 of NW_021319800.1, read as the reverse complement.
AAGATTACAATTGACTCAAGAAAGGGAAAAAAAAGTTACAGACTGACTCAACCCTAATCTACCCAATCTTGAGCTGGTTCCGTTTGTCGTCTGATCTCTTCCCTGAATTGCCAGTAGAAAAAGGCAGTCGTATTGTTTGCTATCATCAAAACCATAATTCATGAAACCAAATCTGCAACAAATTTTAGGTTTAAAATTTAGCTGATTTGATTTAAAGATTTGAAGATTTCAATCAAACATTTTGAAAATATTTTAGAATTTATAAAACTTATTTGCAGGTTAGGATAGTTATCTCGGAAGTAAGTTTGAGGGGTGCAAATTCATATAAAATTGTACTTGCTTGAAATGCGCTGCCAGTTAACTAGCTAAGCACATAATTTTAAAACACTGAATTTTCTGTCTAATGCATCCAAGTAAGATTTCCAGTTTTAATATCAGAATCAAAGATTCTGAGTAAGATTTTAAATAAGAGTTTAGTAATATGAGTCACATTAAATGCACCTAACTAACACAATTTTGAAATTAAGACACCCAAAATTTTAAATTTTGATTTTAGTTAACACTAAACTACTAAAATTTTGTAAGTTTAGAATTTGTAAAAAAATTTGGTAGCGTAATGACCTTAAACGCATAAGGAATAGTATAGCAACCATGTCGCTTTGGCCCTTATCATTGTCATAGGCTCATCCGCTTTGGTTTAGTGTACATTATAGAAATTAAAATGAATATATGTATATAAGGCTAGGTAAAGGTGTTTATGCATATAGTATTGCTATCATATCATCTTAAACTAGCATACATATTCCTACAAAGTTTGGAATATGTACATCAAAATAAACCTATCAATAAGCTACTTTCTAATGCAAATCTACCAATCATATAATGCAATGCTAGTAACATGAACCAGTGTATGAAAGAACATTATATATATATATATATACTTTTATTCATTTATTTTAAATAGAAACATAACCTATGGTCTGCTAAAAATTAAGGTGGCAAAGCTATACCACCACAGGCTTGTTTTTCTACTCTTATGAACATAGGTTAAATATATTATTTTACTATCTTCTAGCTCCGTGTCTCCTATAGGATTCTAAAAGGCAATGCTTCTTGAAAGAAGAGAAAGCATTAACTTTTTGAGACTTATATGTGTAATAAATGCCTTAAAATTTTCCAACTCTTTGTACAAGTTGATCTAGATACATTCTAGACACTTTACATTTGAGATTTGACTTTTAAATTTATATTGAAAACCTAAGTGTATTCTAAAGACTCGGTACTATAAGTGAAAAATATAAGAAAGAAAAAAAGCATAATGCAATTCTACATGCAGCTACTAAACATAGTGTATTATGTAGGTAAAAGTATGTAAACATATTTGATTATGTAGAATACTTAAAGTAAGTAAACATACATAAGATTTCCTCCCATAGAGGCATTTACAAGCACCAGCCTTACTTAAGCTAAAGTTAATTGTCCTAGCAAACCATCTATAGTCTGCAAAGAAGGTTATGTCGCTTTGATTTATTTTAAGGGATTTTATTATATGAGTTGTTTTTTATTTGAAGTTGATTATTTATTAGAGGTAAAAAGGTGTTTTTAATTTGTATTCAAGTTTTAATGATTTAGTCTTTGTTTATCATATTTTAAAGTGTTTGAGTTTAATTATTTAATTTTAAAGAACCATGTAAGCTAATGACAGCATAATGCATAAGCCACTAACCTATTAATCCTAAGGCTCATAATGTAATGCAATCATTCCCTCATATAGGATAAAGTGATTTCTTTGATTCCTTCAAGTTTATTTTAATGTTTTGATTAATGATTTATAAGATAGTATTTATAAAGAATATATTAATTGAAAAACCTCAAATTGCTTTGAAGCACTCAACCCCACATCCTAAGCCTTATAAATGAAATGCATGTATGTTTTCCAAGAAGAATCAAGCATATGTATAAAAGACTTGTATGAATTTAAAGGCATTTGTGTCCTCCAATGGAATCAACACAATGCATAGAGGGCTTCTTAATTTAGTTTAATATTTTCAGTGACTTAATGTATTAGCTTTAGTTTAAAAATTTATTTTAGTTAACTTGATTTAAGTGAGTATTGAGTAATTTGATTTGGTTTTATATTTAAATTTGATTTAAAGTTTTTTTAATTTTATTTATTTTAATTAATTTATTTAAAATTTATTATTATTTACTTAATCTTTAATTGTTTTTTTAATTCTTTCCTAATAGAAGGAACTTTTGGGTATTGATTTATTAAATCAATCTTGCATGTTCACATAATTGATACCATTGGTTAGGAATAACCTATGGATAAATCCCTAAAAATTTGGAATTAATGGAAATAATATTTAATTTATATTAATTATTAATTAATAATAAAATTTAAATTTATTTAATTTTAATTAAAATTGTTGATTGGTTTAAATTTATGTTGATTATATTATTGATTTAGAGTCATTTGAAAATAAATTGTATTTTTCTTATTTTTATTTAATTTATTATGAATTTAGAATTTTAGGCCAAATAAGGGATGATTTTAGGTTTAGTTATTTAACTAACCTAATGAACTCTAATTATTTTGAAATTAATTCTTAGGGTTTGTCATGTTACTAAGTATGCTGGGTTTAAGTTTCATCCATATTTGATTGCAAGTGAATTTCCTAAAATTTTAATGAGTTGGCTAGACCATACCCAATGTTATTTTCCCTAGGTCCCACTAGTGTTCAATTGGACATGCAATTAATTGTGTCTAACCCTTGCATGAATGTAAAAACACCACAAAAAATTAGTGACCTAATTCTACATGCACTGAGATAATTAATCTTCCAAAGTTCTAGGTGAAGTAATGACTAATGACTTTAAAAAATCAATTAAAAACTCAGGGGTTTCAACAAACCCAGGAAAATTAGTGATACAGGGAACATCCCCTAGTTTAACCTATCCAAATTGAGCCCAAGATGATGCATGGTTGGAGAGTAATTAATAAAAAATAGCGGGGTTTCAAGTGTAAATTACTCTACAAACATTTATCAAATTTAACTTTCTTTTTTAAAATATGGAGGGCATCCCTTTAGTTCCACAAAGCTCAAGATTATCAAATTTTATTTCGAAATGAATTTTTTTAAATATTTTTGAAGCTTTTGGAAATTTTGGTAATTTAAAATGCATTTAATTAATCATTGGCTACAATGGTGCAATGACTAGGTGGCATGGAAGTGGTCAAATGTGAGACATGGATTGGTCAGTCTGATTTTATAGTTAACACACACAGTGCACATGGGTTGCTCCCATGGTTTAGAGTCTACTCACTTTAGTGAATCAATAATATATCACGTCCATTGAAAGCATGTGATTTGAGATCAATAGATGTGATCTAGTTGGACAGGCTGAGATCTGTCTCGCTGGTGAAATTAATCGGATTGAATGATTCAACCGGCTTGAAATGGATGGTCCATATTTTATCTTCCTCCTAAGAACATGTTTTATTGAAGAATTTGTTTTGCTTATTATGGATTATTTAATGAACCAAACTTCATGAAATTTTTAGGGATTCTTTATAACCATATGATGCTCTTATATATGAAATTGGAGGACTTCATATTACATATTTAATTTTTTTTAACCCTAGTTCAAAGCTTGATCTTGGGCTTTTTCTCTTCCTTATCTCCTTGTGAAGAACTTCTATAAATTGTCAAAAGTTGGAGGATGTATGGTTTGGATGTTTAAAAAACTTAAAGGATAAAGCTATATATAATAATTAGATCTCCTCACTAACAAGATTTCAAGGCTTGGAAATATTGGGGAAGTGAAGAGGGATTCTCCAAAAGTGAAATGGAAGTAATGGGAGCTTTAAGGTAGCATTGGATGAGTAATATTTCTTGGATGAGGGTTTTGGGAAGTTTTGCCCTATTCCAAGTTAGGGAGACTAGATGGATCATATATTTTCCTTGGATGATTTTCAAGTGTCCAAGGTGGTTAGGGGAGAGTGATTTTTTACATTCTGTGTATGGGGGGACCACTTGGGTTAACTTGGGCTAAACCACGAGTATAGATATAGTTAGAGCATGCTTAGGAAGGTTCTAAAGTAGGATCCAATAATCCAAACATGTTGGTGATGGCTAGACGAGTACGTTGACATGGGTTTGACTAGATTTGACCATTTAGGCATTTTTAATAGATTTGACTAGTTTGACTTATCAAAATCTATCAAGCCACCTATAATAGACTATGACGAGTCTCTAGGGGTTGTTTGGATTGAGTGCATGAGGTTTGGAGTTTGAATTTGGAAAGTTATTTTGAATAGGTTTTGATGATTTTGTCTAAGTTGACAAAGTTAATTTTGTCAAAGGAGGACTCCCACAATCTTAAATCATCAAAAGAATTAGGTTGTTTTGATTTGAGGGTTTGATGGATTTGATTTCTTGTAATGGATGTTTGACCTAACTAGTCAGGTTTGACCAATTTTTAGTGGACTTGAACAAGTTAACTGTTGATTTGGTAAAGTTCACATGTGAATTAGAGTTTGAAATAGTTTAATCAAGGGCTTTGATCAATTTGGCTAGGTTGGGTTACCTCAACTGGATCAAATGGGTCAAGTATTGGGTTAGTGGGCAAGTATTTGTGAGTTTAATGTGTGAAGCTCCAAATGGTAATGTTTGAATAATGATTGACTCAAGGAGTCATTGTAATATAGAGAGCATATTGATTGTAGTTTAGGGTTTGAATGTTTAGATGCCTTAGAAAGAAATAAGATCAACATGGTTTAACAAATTGGAAAGTTTCCTTATAGATTAGTTTTGCTATATAACATGTCTTCTTTTCATAATGTAATTCTCGTGTTAGTGCTAAGGAAATAGGTTTCTTATATAAAGCAACATGTTTCTGAAGCGTAAGTGGAGTTATAGCCCAATCCAACCTATAGGGAAGAACCTGAGCATATTTTAACCTTTGATGTTAGGTAATTGAGAAATAAGAAAATATTTATTGTTAAATTCTAGTGAAAACACAAGATAAATACAAAAGCAACCTAGGAGAAAGAAGATAAGATGAGCCATTTATATCCAGAATTATTTTGATTAAAATGTCAAGGATTATATTTTCTTTAAGTAAGGGAGGATGTCAGATCTATCAACTAAAATTATGATAGATAACTTCTAATTACTATAATTTTCAATGAATTAGTTGATGGGAATTTTATTGTTCTGAAAACATAGAGGGAGACCAAGAAATTGAGTTGATAAAATGAAATCCAAAATTTTTAATTTTTTCCTCTATAAGCACCATGGTGCTGGGATTAGTGTGGCCTAGATATAGTACTCTTTAAGAAAATTGAAGACAATTTAGTTTTGAGAGTGTGCCATAGCACCAGGTACAACTACCAAAGTACTCGGCATGAGATTCATGAGATTTTGGGAGAATCCGGAAGATTCTATTTGAGAATAGTGGTTCCAAGGTTTTTGGCACTATGGACTTGGGCCGAATTAGTTCTAATATCCAAATCCATTTGCCAACCCATTTTTTACTTCAACTTTTTGGGGAAGAAAGTCAGGTAAGGGGAAGGAGAGAGAAGTAGAGAAGAGAGTTTTAGAGTCAAAAGATCGAAATCTTCCATCCAGCTAGTTAGGAAAGCTGTTGGGCTTGAGATAGAAAAGCCATACCATATTCCTAATTTCAATTCGAAAGCGTATATCAAAATGTTTTTTAAAAAATGTTTCCTGAGTTTTGGATAGTTTTTACCATGTAACTTTAATTATGTTTTTATATTCTCCATCATGGAAAATTTATTTATAAGAAAGATAAATTTCACTGATTTGTTTGCTTAATTAGATAAACTTCGTCCATGCATCTACTTTCATATGTATGAAAGTATACCATAAAACTGTAAGTTTGACACTGATTTTATAGTATTATTTAATTTATATTCTAACTATAAGTTAAACTTTATTATGGGAAAAAGTTTGGCCTAGTAAATTTTACATTCATCCCATTATTTAAAACATTTAAAAAAGGGTATGTGTACTACGAAGTAGATTGAGTCTAATAGATAATAGCAAGTCTAGTTTTGAAAGGTATTTATGATTTTATAATTAATATTATATTTTAATTTTATTAGAATTATTGTAATATGGAATATTGTAATTTAATTTTTATGGGAAAAAATTTCTTGTTCGTCGACTCTAAATATCTATTCTATATTACTTTGGATGATTTGCTAGACATGTTAAATAATAAATTAAAAGAGGATAAGGAGATATATTAGTAGTGGAGTTTTAGATAGCTGAAGATCTGCTAATGAGGCTTGATAAGTCATTTGCTAGCATGTAGTGTCCTAAAGGTAGAAATGTGTCATTGGTAATATTTTAATTAGATGAAGAGTTAGAGCATTAGTGGATAAGCTAAAAGAGAGAGAGAGAGAGATTTTCGTGAAAACCAAATGTTGAGAACTCTTGAGAAGAGTTTATAGAGACTTTATGGGGCTAGTTTGTATTACTCTTTGCTAGGTAGTAGATATAAGAGTCATTCTTATGGCCAGATTAGGGGAATAAGATTGTGGTGTAGTAGAAGGTAGAGTTTATAGCTCTCACCTAGTTTGCTCCCTAACTGGTTAGTACTCCTGAAGAAACGTGTTATCATTTTTTATGAGATTTGAGAGTTAGTCTAAAGTGCCCATTAGTGCCATTTGACATCTTTAAATTTTTAAGTTGGTTAGGAGGGTTAGGCTAGTTTAGAATGATTTTGTTGTCCACCTAACAATGTTGGGAAGTAAGCAAGAAGTGGTTTGGAGGCGATCACTCCATAATTATAGTTAGTGGGAAGAAGTCCAGGTTAGAGATTTGTTACTCTAAGAGGGGAGGTACTATAGTGTATGGGAGTGTAGATGGATTGATATCTGTCAGTAGTGCTCCAATCTATATATTTCTAAGAGAAGATACATGGGTGATATTACCTATTTTATGGGCTAGTGCTTTGGTTTTGGTTTGTCTAGCTATATAGTGGCACAGTGTCTAAAAAGGGCACCATAATGTAGATTTAAGGTCGGAGGAAGCCATAGTCAATGGAAACTAGCAGTAGCCCCATCTAGAACCATTAGTAAGGGATCCCCGACTAGTGGTAGTAGTAGATTTAGAAGCAAGCACTCATTAGGATCAATAGAAGTATTTCTATGGGAGTCCATTGCAGTATCTAATATGCCATAGTATATAGTTTATCTCATCAGGAAGCAAAGGAGCCATTTGATGTGGTGATTTTTTTTTATATAGTTCTATCATATTTTATTCTAGATCCAACTATTCATTTCATTCTTAGCATATTAAAGACATCCTGGGTATAGTTCATATGCATCTACATTTAATCAATCTATTATGCTTTCTAATGGTAATTATTTGATTTCTAATAAGTTGTGCAAGTGTGAAATTAAAATTTTAAAAAGGATGCTAGAATCTGAATTAATTATTTTACCCTGAAAAGAGTTTGATGTGATTGTGGGCACGGATTACTAGGGTAGATATGAAGCTAGAATTGACTAAATGAAGAAATAAGGGAATATATGTTCTAAAGGAGAAGTATGTTATTTTTAATATGCCATAAGTATTTTATTTCTATGTTGCAAGTTGATAAAGCATAGAGGAAAGGGAATTCTATTTTATTTGTTCATGTGAAATATTTGAATAAGTCTTTTAAGGGTATTGAGAATGTTCAAGTGGTAAAGGGATTTCCTAATAATTTTTCCAAAGAGTTATCAGGATTGCCTCCCAAAAGAAAAGTTGAGTTCTATATTAAGGTAATATCAGGTACTTCCTTGATAGCTAAGACTCCTTATAGAGGGTGGCACTAAAAGGTTTATAAGACCTAAAGTTTCAATTGTAGAAACCATTAGATAAGGGTTTTATTAGGCATAGTAGATATTTGTGGGAGTTTTTGTCTTATTTGTAAAGAATAAAGATAGATGTTTGTGGATTTGAAATGACTATCGAGAACTAAATAAGATAACTATGAAGAATAACTATCCATTGCCCATGATATATAATTTATTTGGTAAATTAGAATATGCATTAATATTTTTTTAAGATTGATCTAAGAAAAGATAATCATTAGTGAAGAGTAAAGGTTGAAGATGTAGCAAAAATACCTTTCAAAAATACAACAGGTAGAACAAGTTTGCGGTAATGATATTCGGTATGATGAATGTACCGACAATGTTCATGGATCTGATTCATAGAGTATTCAAGAATTATTTTGATTAGTTTATTATTCTATTTATTGATGATAATGTGGAGCATATAAAGATAAAAGAAGATCATGCAGTCAATTTGGGGCTCACATTGAAGACTTTGAGATAACAACAATAGTATGTTAAGTTCTGTAAATGTTTATTCTGCCAAAAATTTGTAGCTTTTTTGGTTCATGTAGTGAGCAAGAACGGGATATCTATAGATCCTTAGAGAGTGTAGGTTATGGTAGATTGGTTGAGGCCAACATTTTTTTTATAGAGGTTCATAGTTTCTAGGCATGACATGTTATTTATGGGAAATTAGATTAATGATTCTTCTAGATTGTAATTCCTTTGAATAACTTGATCCATAAGGCTATACCATTTGACTGGACACTGGAAGGAGAGGAAAGATTTCATAAGCCAAAGGAGTGTTTAGTGCCAGTCCCTATAATAACTATTTCATTTGAAAATGAAGTATTTCAGGAATAAAGGGATTACTTATTGAAGGTCCTAGGATGTGCGTTGAATTAAAATTGGAGGTGCTTGTTTATGCTTCCAGGAAATTAAAGCTGCATGAAAAGAACTATCCAACTAATGATCTAGAATTAATAGTAATTGTATTAACTTTGAAGATTTGGAGACATTATTTATACTGAATTAAGTGTGAAATATATACCATAAAGGGTTAAATCTGTGGAAGGGAAGGTGGTTAAAATTTATTAAAGATTATGATTTGGATATTATTTATCAGCCTCATAAAAGAAAATATGGTAGTTGATGCTCAAAGTAAGAAGTCTGTTAGAATAGTAGCTAGTTTGATTACTTATGAGCAAGAACTATTCTAAGAGATGGAAATGATATTAGAAGTAATATGTATAACTGAGTTGTCCATTAAATATTTTTCTCATATGATAAATTATCCCTTATTGCAAAATAAAATTAGAGAAGCCTAGAGGGGGTAGATGAATAGTACGCAAAGCTAAAATATTATATGAGTTGCGGGAAAAGGTTTGAATTACTTGTGGATAATCAAGGTATGATATTTCATGATAGTAGATTTTGGGTTCCAAGTAGTGATGATATGAGAAGTGAAACTATACATAAAGCCCAGTATTTTAGATATACTATTCATCAATACAGTAATACAATGTATCAAGATTTGAAGCCTATATTTTGGTGGCCTAGGTTGAGGGAAGAAGTATTAGAGTTCATTTTCAAATATTAAACTTGTCAAATGGTGAAAGCCAATTATCAAAGACCTAGTGGATTATTATGACCTTTGCCTATTTCTATGTGGAAGTGGGAAAAATCACTAAAGACTTTGTTATGGGTGTTAAGAGAGTTGTTATTTGCATGTTTTACATTCTTGCAACTTGTATAGTTTTGATGACTCCAAATATTATTGTTTTACGTGTAGTTATCTCCTAACACTTTTTTGGAAAATTTGTTTTTGCTCTTGTGTGTACTAACATTTCAGGAAAATCGAACTACAAACTAATGAAGACTTCAAATCAAATTCAGCATGAGATATCTTGTAATTTGAAGCTTGTAATTTTTGTTTTAATTAAGTTTGAGAGGGAGCGATTAATTGAGTGAACACATGCACACACACTTAAGGAGATCTTGAGAAATTTGTACTGATCGTACAGCACGAACATAGTTCATACGAGACGATCAGATCAGTTATCTCCACTAAAAGAGCAATGGAACAAACTGGGGTCGAAGAAAATTTTTCTAGGTCTTGATTGTCAAGGACGAAGTGTATTCATCCCAGGACAAAATGTTCTCTAAAAATATTTCATTCAAAAACAAAGTGTATTCGTTCCAGGACGAGTTTTTCTCTTGATTGATGTCGTCCAAGACGAAGTGTATTCATCCTGGGACGATTTGCTCTTTGTAAAAATTTTGTCCGGATGAACCTCAACTTCGTACGAGGATGACGTGAACCGACTTTGAAAATTATGTGTCGTTCTGTAGATTTTGGGAACCGACCTATGGAATAAACGTTCGTACCGGACGAACCTTGTTCGTACGTGACGATATATATGTACGAAGTCATTTCATACTCATATACATTAGGTTCGTTTGCAACACACTTAAGTAAAATCGTCCAGGATGATCCACGATCGTATGTGATGATGCAACTCGTATTGACTTGAAAATTTACAGTTTTTGGATGGTTTTTTGTGTCTTTCCTATATATAGTCCAAACTAAACTGCCACATAATCTTTTTGCCCATTGATCTTTATGTCTATTGAAAGAAGAGTCAAGGAGAGAGTGTGAAAGAGAGTTTTGAAGAAGGGTTCTTGCTACTGGAGCGTGAAGGCTTCACTTAGAGTTTAAAGGTAAGAGTCATCACTTTTGAATTGTGATTACTTTACTCTTTTCTTTCTTCCTTCTAGATTTCTTGTGAGGAGATCTGTCAAGAAGATCCGGTTCTCTGCCGACACTTGGAGAGTGTGAATAGACGAAGGGTTCTCTGCCCACATTAGGAGAGTATGAAAGGACGAAGGGTTATCTGCCCACACTAGGAGAGTGTGAAAGGATGAAGGGTTCTCTGCCCACACTAGGAGAGTGTGAAAGGATGAACGGTTCTCTGCCAACACTGGCGATAGTGTAAAAAGACGACAGTTCTATGCCGCACCGGGTAGTGGTGGAAAGAGTATTTATAAAGGCTTCTCCGCCTTGCTATGGGTGCAAAAGGAGAGTCACTATTAGTATTAGTGCAATACTCGGAGGGTGCCTCCGGGGAGTGGATGTAGGTCTAGTTTTGACCGAACCGCTATAAATCTTGTGTCTTTTACTCTTTACTGCTTTTTATTTTCAGCTTTTTCTATTCTAAAAATTGTGGTTAAAAAATTATTTCTAAAATTTCATTAAAGTTTACTTCCGGTTCAAAATATTCAAAAGAGTGATAAATTTTTAAAATACCAATTCACCCCCCCCCCCCCTCTTGGATAGCCTTGGAACATAAGCTTAAGTTTAACAACCTAATTCATAGTGAATGAGTTTTCAACAAGTGCTATCAGAGCTTTGTTTCAAAATCATAAGTTTAGACTACTTTTTGATTAACGTAGTGGCTATATTTGGAAACCAAAACACACCTGAGGGTTACTCTATAACTCGACCTCCACTATTTGATAATATACATTTTGATTTTTGGAAAACTCGTATGTCTACTTTTTTACAGTCACTTGATTATCATATGTGGATCTTAGTCCAGGAAGGATATACAAAACCAACTAGATTAGTTGATGGAGTTAGAGTTGAAACACCTTTTGTAGACTGGACAGTAGAAGAATGTGACAAAGCACAACTAAATGTCAAATGCTTGAATAGTTTCTTTTGTGCTTTAAAATCAGAAGACTATATGCGGGTTTCCACTTGCAAAATTGGAAAGGACATTTGGGATAGACTTTGTATAACATATGAGGGGACTAATGAGGTTAAGCAATCTAGACTTAATATCTTGTTACATGATTATGAATTGTTTCGCATGAAACCTGATGAATCCATTTCTGATATGTTCACAAGATTCACACAAATAATCACCTCTTTGCATGCACTGGGAAGGGAACTAACGAATGCTAAAATGGTTAATAAGATTCTTCGTTATTTGCCTACTACATATAATGCTAAAATTACTGCAATTACTGAGTTTAAAGATTTAAACATTTACTCTATTGATAATCTTCTTGGTTCTCTAATTACTTACGAGTAAAGAGTTAACCAAATAAAGATTGATATAGGTGAACCACGAAGGGAGAAGAACATAGCACTAAAAGTGAAAGAGTCTGAGAGTGAACACTCACAACATGAGGATGAAGACGACAACGCATTGATGACTAGACAGTTCAGAAGCTTTCTGAAGAGGAAGCAGAAGAGACGCCAGCAATGGAATAGAGGTAAATTTAATAGAAATGGCAAGGTTTCAAATGATGTGATTTGCTATGAGTGCAAGAAACTTGGTCATATCAAGACTGATTGCCCAAAACTCAAAGCCACTCCTAGCAAGGAGAAGGTAGAGGAGAAACCAATTGTAAAGAAGGGCAAGAAGAAGTTTCAAAGAGCTTTCTGGGTGGACTCAGCTTCAGATTCATCAGAGACTGAAAAGGAAGAAGAAGTCACTAATCTTTGTTTAATGGCTGATAAAGCTGAACAATCAGATCAAGAAGAGGTATGTGA